>NW_022196910.1:45892816-45945020 GCF_008632895.1 Mastomys coucha
ACCACCACCTCCACCACCACTACTACCACCACCTCCACCACTACCACCACCACCATCACCACCATCACCACCATCACAACCACCCTTAGGAACATAGTTGCAACACTTACAATGGATCCTAAGGACATAATTATCTGTTTGTATTTGTTTATCTGAAGCTTGAGACAGGATCTTGCTTTGTAGCCCATGCTGATCTTGAACTCACAACAACCTCCTTGCCTTAGCTACCTGAATACTGGGATTATACACACACACACACACACACACACACACACACACACACACACACACACTATCATTCCTGGCTTAAAAACATCATTTTCTTGGAATCAAGTTTTAAATACAGGTATTTTGAAGGTCCTTTAAAAGTAGGATCCACAAAAGAGGCATTTGAAAACAGCTGTAGTTTTTGTTGTGGTTGTTTTTTGTTTTTGTTTTGTTTTGTTTTGTTTTAATTTTTCAGAGTAAATGCAAACAGTTCTCTCCGTCAAAACTAGGGCAGCAGGCTGAAGACTTGAAAAGAGCTGGGATGGGGTCCGGGCAGGGCTAAGGATCCCTAGACCATGTACTCCCTTGCCTTACTTTCCCAGAGATGGTAGCATAAACATTAGGAACTCTGCATTCTTGGAAAGTTGATCAGTATTAAGAAAAGCCTTTCCAGGGGTCATCATGGACAACAATGTGTCTTTCTTATCAACTGATAGAAACTGACTATGACAGGAGAGGCTGAGAAGCCCAGAGAGAAAGGTGAGACTCAGTCTTCAGAGCATGTAGGGAGTTTGGATACGGTGGCACAAGCTTGTAATCCCAGTAACTTGGCAGGCTGAGACAAGGGGCTGTTCTGAGTTTTAATCCATCTGAGCTATAGAGTCAGTAGCTTATAACAGCATGAGGTGCAGAGTGAGAGTCTGTCTCAAACAACAGACTAGAAAGCCCTGAACAAGCCACAAACCCCCTAACCCAGTGTCTTAGTGTTCACTGCTGTGAACAGACACCATGACCAAGGCAGGTTTTATAAGGACAACATTTAATTGGGGCCGGTTTACAGGTTCAGAGATTCAGTCTATTATCATCAAGGTGGGAGCATGGCAGCATCCAGGCAGGCATGGTGCAGGAGGAGCTGAGAGTTCTACATCTTGATTAGACTGCAGCCTGGAGAGACTATCTTCCAGGCAGCTAGAAGAAGGGTCTCAAAGCCCAGAAGGACACAGTTCCTCCAACAAGGCTACACCTTCTAATAGTGCCATTCCCTGGACCAAGCATATTCAAACCACTACAAGGAGCTTATGTGCATGATGTACAAATGCACAAACAACTCACACACACCCACTACACTACACAACACAGGAATACCCTACTCTTATCTCAAATGTAATGACTGCTGTGAGACTCTAACTTTAACTCTATTCTCCTTTTGTATGCAGGTTTTATGTTATCTTGATTTTTATTCTATTCAAATGGAGAAGTAAGTTTATACTTTGCATAACATTCCATTTTGACAAAAAGTAAAATAAGCTGAAAGTGTTGTGTGCCATGCCCTTTAGCCCCATTTCCTCTGGGTGGTCTAGCTCACGTGGTGGCAGACAGTGTTCAGATTTGGTACCTTACTGCTATCCAAATTAGCTTATTTTATTTTATTTTATTTTATTTTGTTAAAGAAGCAAATGAATCCTCAATATATGCATCTATCCAAAACCTCCCTTTCAAAGTGCCAATATACAGACATAAAGGCCCAACAGACTAAAATTTATTTTCTATTGGTGTGTCAGATTAATTTTTATTACTCCAAATGTTCAGGCTTTTAAAACAATGCATGTTTATTATCTTACAGTTCTATAGGTTAAAAGTTTGGCACTGGTCTCCTTGGATTTAGTGGTTAATCCACCATGAATGGATTGGGGGATGTCTTAATCAGGGTTTCTAGTCCTGCACAAACATTCATGACCAAGAAGCAAGTTGGGGAGGAAAGGGTTTATTCAGCTTACACTTCCACATTGCTGTCCATCACAAAAGGAAGTCAGGACTGGAACTCAAGCAGGTCAGGAAGCAGGAGCTGATGCAGAGGCCATGGAGAGATGTTACTTACTGGCTTGCTCAGCTTGCTTTATTATTTACTTATTTACCTATTTATTTATTTATTTATTTATTTATTTATTTATTTATTTAATATGAGTACACTGTCTTCAGACACACCAGAAGATAGCATCAGGTCCCATTGCAGATGGTTGTAAGCCACCATGCAGTTGTTGGGAATTGAACTCAGGACCTCTGGAAGAGCAGTCAGTGCTCTTAACCTCTGAGTCATCTCCAGCCCTGTCAACTTGCTTTCTTATAGAACCCAAGACTACCAACCAGCCCAGAGATGGCACCAGCCACAAGGGGCCCTCCCACCCATGATCACTAATTGAGAAAATGCCTTACAGCTGGATCTCATGGAAGCCCCTTTCTCTATGATCACTCCAGCTTGCGTCAAGTTGACACACAGAACCAGCCAGTGCAGGAGACACCTACAAAATGAATGCAGCACGCTTCCAAGTGTGTTTCTGAGAGTGCTCCCATGAAGAACATTTGGTTCATTGAACTGAGTAGAGAAAGTTCCCCCTGAATATAGGCAGCTTCATTTGATTGGCTTGGACAAGAGAGAAGGGGGCGGGGCTCTTCTAGATTAGGAGTGTTCTCTGATGCTACCAACTCCTGAACACTCATCAGACTCCACATTCTTCAGCCTTTGAGTGTAGGCTTCTACCAGCAGATCTGTGTGAAGCTCCTAGGCCCCTCCCTCAGTCTTGGGATCAATCATTGCTTCCCAATGTTCTGAGGCTTCCGTTTTCTTACATTGAGTTGCTTTTGGTTTTTCTGGCTCTGCAGCCTCTATCTACATTGCAATAGTAGACTATGTAGCCTCAGACCCTGTAAATGGATCTAATAACAGCCTAATTCTATATACATTCGGTTGGATCTGTTTCTCCAGGCAGCAGTCTGATCAAGATATAGAACTCTCAGCTGCTCCTGAACCATGCCTGCCTGGATGCTGCCATGCTCCCACCTTGATGATAATGGACTGAACCTTTGAACCCATAAGCCAGCCCCAGTTAAATGTTGTCCTTTATAAGAGTTGCCTTGGTCATGGTGTCTGTATACTCATAGATTGGGACTGAGGTGTCAGCAGGCATGCATCCCTTCTGCCTCCTTCTACCTCTATAAACCTTTTATAGACCAGAAGATCCAGGAGAGCCTTCCACTCCATCTAATTCTTGTCTCTCTTCCCATCTGCCAGTGTATTCTTCTTCTGTGTGCTTTAATCTTGCTCTGGCTGCCATAATAAAATACCACTGGTGGTTCAAATGAGAGACGTATGCTTCATCATGGCTCTGCAGGTTGGTTTCTGTGTGGCTTCCCTCCTCTGCAAACAGCAGCCACTGTATTATCCTCTTGGGGGTTTCCTGTGCATGCCTATGCTCTGGTGTCGATCTTTTGGGGGTGAGGATATCAACCATACCATGTTAGTCCATCAGTCCTTTCAATAGAGGACCTGTCTCCAAATATGACCACATTAGGGGTAGGGGCTTCAGCAGGGGAAACTGATGAGTTCAATTTGAATGACGCATAAGCTAATAATTCCCACAGGTTCTAGAGGCTAAGAAGGATTCAGTAATGAGGTGTCATTAGTAGAACCCTGGTGAATGCTGCTGGGGTCAAATAAGGAAACAATGGTGAGACTGACCTTGGTGAGGTGACAAGAAAGAGAAAAGGCACTATATGGGACAGTTGCATTCTGCTACCCCCCCCCCCAAGTGGTGATAATGGAAGTTTGAACCACTTCCAAGAGGAGAACAAACCTTCTCTGGCTTAGGCTCAGGGGGCGATCAATAGCAGCACTTACTCAGAGTAAGTGGTGGAAGTGGCCATGGGTGCCAAGCCCTCTAGACCACAGGGCTAGGACAATTGCACTTCTGTAATGAGTCACAGGTGTTCAGAGATTAATCTGAACACTAATAAGTGGTGTATGCTGAGCAGATCCTGGTCAAGGGGCCCGAGGGTCAAGCGCTTTAGACTGGGTTTGAAATCCACACTATGAGACAGCATGATGCACGAGAGAGACAAGAAACAAGCCCAACCTGCTGTCTGTTACAGAGAAGTGTGCCCAGGAAAAGTCTAGAGGGAGGGAAAATCAGAGGCAGGAAAAGCTTTTATCGTTATATTACGTTCTTATCATCCGTGAAGGTCATTGGGTTAATCGGTTCATTATTCACCATTTGTGATAGGACGCAGAGGAGAGGCCGAGTTGATTTAAAGGCCTTACTGTTTTCAAGAGGAAAAAATAACTCAGGGAGTAGGAGACACAGATGACTGAGCTAAAGGGAGACAGCAAGAATCTGAAACAGGAGAACAACTCGGCTGTAGCCTCTGTCTACCTTGTCACTGCTAGGCTCTGCCTGCTGCCAGCCACTTACAAGGCAAGGCACTGGAAAACATAAGAGGAAGGAGATTGTGGCGAAAGGAGATGCTCTTTGTCCTTCTCTTGTCCTGCCAGATACACAAATGTGCAGGCAAATGTAATAGTAGAGAATTCATCCATTACACTGAGATGAATACATAATGTTCCTGACGTTACCTTGGCTCCTAAAGAAAAAAGGGGTGGAGAAGCAATCTGCTTAATTAAACCTTAACTAACAGCTAATATTAGCAATGTCTTGAACACATTCCAGGTGTCAAGACTAGAATTCAAACAACAATTCTGAAATGCAAAACTGTAAAGACACCTCTACCATCACTCATTGTTTTACCCAGAGCAGTCATTGCTAATCAATGAAAGATTCTAGGTAGTCACTGCCAAGCATCCAAAGGTTGGCTTTAAAAATATCAGTTTGCCTTTGTATCCAATAACATTTCTAATTTCTAATTTATCCCTGGCCTCATTTCCTCCAAACACACATGATCCTCAGTTATAGACAGGAGTATCTACAACATGACAGTGATGCTAAGGCAGTAGAAAACAGTCAACAACAACCAGAAAAATCATGTTTACACCTGTTATTTATCTATTTCCTCCAATAGAAGTATTCACTCCTGGAGGGAAGGGGAAAGTTTTTGGTGAAGACCCAGAAAAGCTAAGGAAACTTACAAAGCTCAGGCAGTACATGGAATTTACCAGATTCATAAAGTCCATCTTCAGTATTTCATAATCAAGAAACAACTGGTAGGAACATGGAATCCCATGTTTGCTTCTCCTGTTGGCGTAACCAGGCCCGTTGCACACTATACCAGGTTTGACTGAAGGGAGAGTTTATCTGGGGTACAGGCAGGATCTTGGCCAGCAGTGAGTGTGCTGATAAGGAACACATACACCTGGGAACAGCTTCAGAGAGCAGGTTCAGTTTAATGGGGGGATCAAAAGCCTTTGTTAAGTAAGTAGGAGCTACCAGGGTGAGTGTACATCACTGGCCTGGGCCAGGGTACTAGGAATGCCTCATTTGCATGAGGAGGAATTCTCAGGTGTTGGACGTGAACTTATAAGGGGAAAGGAAGTTTAACCTGGCTACCTGCCACATGATTTCTTCTAGGGCAGCAAAGGCTATATGTGGCAAAACATGCAGGTCTGGAATGGGTAGAGCCTACAGGCCTGGGGTGGGTGGAGCACAGGGGGAGGAGAGGGGAAGTCCTACTCCTGCAGATCTCAGGATGATATTTCCAGGGTTTGGACGTGCCTTGATCCCTCTCATTCCAGGCATGCTTTCTTTGGTTCCACGGCTCCCTGGTCCCACACTAGCAGAGGAGACTCTTCCATGGAGTGACTTTCAAGTTAAGCAGGAAGATCCTGGGGTTGCAGCTTCTGTAAGTTGTCTCCCACATGGGTATAGTCTTCCTGGTGATGAATCTATCTTCAGGTTCGTCATGCTCTTATGTGTCTCACTCATGTGTCTGCAAGTAATCCCCATAAATGTATTGGCTCACCAGGCTAGACTTGTGAATCATTCTTTGGTCCGTTGTTGGTGTTCCAGGTCACAGAGTGTGGAGCGAGGATATGTACAGCTCAGTAGGGTTCAGCAGGGCACCAAGAATGTAGTGTCACCATAACTAAAGTCCATACATACTATCTGCTGCTACTTTATTGCCTTCTACATACTTTTCTTTGAAATAATGCAATGTGCTTTCTAAAATGAAATATATGATTAAAATGAGAATACTCATTCTAATGATAGAAGAAAATTAAAATAAAAAACAGATACTATATTAGTTACTTCTCCTGCCTTGTGACCAATGGCCTCACAAGGAGCAACTTAAGGGAGGAGCAATTTACCGTGGGTCAGTTTGAGGGGCAGGTCATCCCAGCAGGGAGAACATGGGGTCAGGAGCATGAGACTGTGGACCATACTATATGCATGGACTGGGAGCAGAAATGGCTGCTACCACTCACCCTATTCCCTGTGATTCAGCTCTAGGTCATAACCCTTGGAATAGTGCCACCTACATGGTAAAAAGGTCTTCTCATCTGAATCAACCCATTCTGCAAATGGACATACGTGAAGGTTTGTTCCCACAGTGGGTCTAAATCCCACCGAGCTGACAGTCAAGGCTAAACATCAGAACTACTCATCCTAATGGCGTGCCACCCTCATCTTTCTGCTGATGACAGTTCTCTGCCTCTACCTTTGAGCAAGTTTTGTATCTTATTTCTGGTGTAGTGTATGTTGTTATTTGGAGTGTTGTTTTGTTTTTTAACCTGCTTGCTTCTAATTGCATAAAAACATAACCGAAGTATAATTTATTAAGCAATTCCCAATTGATGTATACAAGCTTCTCCCAGGTGTTTTGCTATTAGATGTGATTATTTCTTATACAAATTGTGTGAACATCATAGATTTCTTCCAATAACACGTTCCTGAGGCCAATTGGCAGGCAAACACATCTGCAAATTTTTTTAGCTCAAGGGCAAACTATCAAGGTGCTTTCCAGAAGGTTCTGCTAATTCTACCCCCTAAAGCTTCTAATGAGTACATTGCACCAAATGTTTTTGGAAACATTGATCATGGCTGTTCTATTGATTACCAATACTGTGCTGATGAAAAAGAAACCCTTTGCTTCAATTTACATTGCTTTGATTCACAAGGAAGGTTCTCGATTGATTTGTTTCTCGTGTAACTTTTAAGAACAGACTTTTGTCTACCTTTTAATTTCTTATTGTTTTTCTTATTGTCTCAAAATGTCCTTGCTAGGTTAATTGCATCTGTAGAACTTGAAAGTGTACAGGATTCCCAAGTTCTGAAGGTAAACGCCTCTAAGGCTCTTGTGTGAAGACTTGGTCTATCCCCTCCTCACCTCAGTTTGCAAGGAAAACCTGCGGTCTAGAAATGATTTTATTCCAATCAAGTTCATCATAGAAGCGGGGCACACAAGATGCTCTGTTTTCACCAGACGTCACCACTTTCTTGCACGTGGGTCTCTTCTACGCTTTCTTCATGAGAACCCAGAGTGGCTGTTTCAACAACTATGTTAATTATTCCAACTGCTTTCTGGTATCATCACAAAAAGCTCTGGGTCCTCAGCATGGTCTGTGTAGCCCTGTCCACGCTCTGGCCTCTCCCCTACCCCTTCCTGTTTCAGATCATCCAGGGCTCAAGAGGCACATGAGATTCTCAACCCGTGGGCCATGATCCCTTTGAGGTCACATAACAGGTATTGTGCATATCAGATATTTACATTACAATTCATAATAGTAACACAATTATAGTTATGAAGTAACAACAAGGTAATTTTATGGCTGGGGTCACCACAGCATGAGGGACCGTTGTAAAGGATCGCAGCACTGGGAAGGTTGGGAACCAGTGCCGTAAAGCATCCTTCTCCCAGAGGAGCCTTTCCTTCCAATCCCAGTCTTTTATCCTTCCTTCCAATGACTAGTCACTTGCTTTCGTGTGCTTTACACAATTCACAGCTAACGTTCTAACGATTATCCATTGACCACCCACCTTTAGGACTAAAATGTAATCTCCAGAGAGCCCTTGTGCTGTGTTCCAGTGTGTACCCAGAAGGCCAGATGGGAGGAAACAGCAGAGGAAATACTGTTACCTTTCTCCTCTCAGCATCACTAACTGCACAGTGCAGTGAGATCTCCCCTGGTAGATGGAAGTGCCATTTTGGCTTCTGGGCAGTACCACCTTGCCCAACTTCATGCCTTCCAGCCACACATGCCACACAGCAGCTGTGAAATGCCTAGGACACAGTGCAGCTGAGGAAACCCTGCCATGATGATATATGCACCTTTCCAAGAGGTATGCTTCCCTCCCTCACTCTGCCAGCCAGGCCCAATATTACACTGTAGCTCCGCACATGCTGGATGATGAACAAACCATACGCACCTCCGTGAGAACAATTCTCTTCTCTCAACATGACCCCTTAGCTCAGTACCCATCTGAATTCCATTGAGATTCCCTGGTTGGAATCGCCCCTCTTGAAGCTTTTTATCCAGGACCAACACAAATGACCTTCTAAAGAAACATAAAATCCTCCCAGTCGGCATTGTTATTGTTTTGATAACCCAAGCTCAACAAGTACGACTGCCATGTTCTATCCTTCAAGTGCCTTTATCAAACTTAATTTGAAATTTCACTTTCAAATAAAGTGAATGGTTTCAGTTACCAGACGTCCCTGACGGTCTGAAAATATTAAATGACAAATTTCAGAAATAAATAATTATAATTTTTTTAAAACTGCACACCACTCTGACTAGAATATCATACATACTATACCACCTGGGCAATTGATACATCCCATACGTCCAAGGTATACATGCTCTACACATTAAATACCCTTCAGATGTAGCCGGCATGGTTATCAGGTCAACTTTCACAGCCTCACGAGGCTTGTGTTCAAGTAACATCGACTCTTGCAATAATGGGCTCAAACAGCCGAAGTACTGATCCAGATCGTTTTACCATCTTCTCACTGGATGTTGTTCTAGTTTACTGTTAGCCATTTGTCACCTCTTTCCGAGCCTACTTTATGTGAATACAAACTCAGTGTTATCAACAGCTTCAGATATTTAGGAAACACGGACTCTGCAGGGTAGAGAGGGATTTTACATTCCTTCCCTGAGCTGCTTAATCTCTATGAGAGAAGCAAGGGCAGGAGAGAAATCTAGCCAGGCAGATTATGTTTTTGGGAATTGGGTTTAGCTCGCTTTTACAAACTTAACCTTCACCTGTGTGTGTGTGTGTGTGTGTGTGTGTGTGTGTGTGTGTGTGTGTGTGTGTATGTCCAATGATCTCTTTACATCTGAAAGCTGCTCAAACTTCTTTTCAACGAATAAGTGGGATTTTACTCAAAGGCTTTAACAAGTCTTCAGCAAAGCCTAGTGCAGTCTACTTCACACTTGAACCAAACACATTCATCTTGATTCTCTTTGAACAAGCACGGTGTTACAGTTGCCTTTGATTCCATGAAGCAAACTCAAAATAGCTACAGCTTCTTCTCACACACCAACACCTGCTACTTCTATTTTCATACTCTGCATCCCCATCTATCTTCTTCACATACCCCCGCCCCTCTCCACCCACCCCTGCCATGACATTTCTTATAGACCCTTTAAAGCGGGCTTTCTTCATCGACTGTTCTTCCAGTCTACAGACAGCCAAAGAGAGCCAATTTCCTTGTGGCATTTTCTTTTCCTGAAAATCCCTCAGTCACTTCCTTGCACCTGAGATAAAGGACATAAAACCTTGAACATCACCCACAGACAGGGCTTGGCCCTGTCTGGCACATAAGTATTGCAGCTTCCTCTCACACCAAGTTCCTCACTCTTGGCTCCACAGGGACCATCCTTGGCTGCTCACTCAGCTTCATGTCACCACCCTGCTCTTCCTCAGAAAAAGCTATTTCCTAGAGAATCTGCCCTTGACCTATACAACACAGGACGCCTGCTCTGCTGTTGTACACACACTCACTGCCACCAGCGTCTCTTTCACACTTTCATTAGATTAGCCATTCTTTGCTCATTCAATCATGTTTGCCTTCATGATCAGTCCAAAAACTCCCCAAAGACAGGATCCATTTCTATTTTGTTGAATATTTTCTATTTCCAGTGCCTGGGATTCACACGTAGGCATTTAGTAAGGACTTGGCAGACGAATGTGGTCTGCAACAGATGTTAAAAGGATTCTAGGACTTCAGTGTCTTTCTTCTTAAAATGTGAGCATGCTCAGGACAAAAGCCCAATAATTCTAATCCTAGAGAAAGGGAAAAATAAATAGGGTATTGCCTTTTGGGGACAAGGATCACACATTAGTCCGTGTTATTCATATGCTTATTTACTAAAAGTCTAGATAAACTGCTTATAATCTGTTACATAGTGTTCCTGCAAACTGAAAACTTCAATTTTTATTTCATGGACTTTGGCTTTATAAAGAATACCTCGTTTCTACCAATGAATAAATGGGTTTCAATATTTAAACCTCTCAAGTGAAGGAGGTAAGAAACCTGTTATAGAAAGCAAGGAAACACACTGTCTTTTATTGTTAAAAACTGGTTTATTTACAATTTGGTACTTTAAAACTGTACCTGAAATGTATATATATATATATACACACATATATACATATATATGTGTGTGTAGAGAGATGCTCATATATATATATATACACATATATATATATATATACACACACATACATATATATATATATATATATATATATATATATATATATCCCTGGGAAGTAATCTATATTTACTAAAATATGGAGGCAAAGGGTCCTTAAGAGACTTATCTACTGTGAATTAAGAAATTTACCAATCTGTGAATTTTAACTTTTAGTCCCCTGAGAATTAATGTGTCAAAAATATTATCATATGCTTAAGTGTAAGAAAGGAATAAAAAAAAAGTTCAAGACCACAGGAAATGATGAACGGAGCTACAGTCACCCATTCCACAAATGGCCACATGCCCCGCTTCTGCAAATTAATGGGTGTGTGTGCAGCTGCATCTAAATTTACAGGTAGAGCTAAAAAGACTAAAATGTTCTAGTCTTCAATATTTTTGTGGTTTCTCAATTGAAAAGATAGCCTCAGAAATTGGTAGCTAGCAAACCTCTTTTCTTTCCAGGTGTCTTCCTCTGTTTTTACAAAGTCTCTTTGGTATCATTCATTTCATTTTCTACAACATCAGCCGGGGATAATTATAGCTCAGAGGAGTGTGTAAGGATGAACGATGCTAGTGTGACACGGAGGGATCTGCAGGGAGCTTTCTCCCCTTTGTGGGGAGAGATGCTCATATACGCTGCCAAACACAATACAATTACATCTCTGCGAGTCCTTACCACAGTCAGCTAACACTGAAGAAGAACCACCACTCATTGTTGATTTACTAGACTTCCCTGGGACTCAGAAAAATCGGCCATTCCTGTCTCCCTCGCATTACTAAGGATGCAACCACAACCGATCCGTTAAGTCAAAGGGAAACCAAATAAACCAACCACTTTGCATGAAGAGACAATTCTCTCGTGTTGCACAGCACAGTAGTCAAATTTTCTTTGGGGAGGGACTTATGTACCACTGGTGACAAATGTTTATTTGTGTTAAGTCTGAAGGAAAAGAGGTGTAACTCAGACTAGAAGAAACAAACGAGACAAAGCAAAGGCACAGATAACGTGGT
The DNA here is from genome assembly GCF_008632895.1 of Mastomys coucha. Lineage (NCBI taxonomy): Eukaryota > Metazoa > Chordata > Mammalia > Rodentia > Muridae > Mastomys > Mastomys coucha. Next base: position 45,904,467 of record NW_022196910.1, read on the forward strand.
GGTTTCGGGTCTTTTCTAATGCCCTTTCTAAAACAGAACAGTAAGCAAAGCCCTCCCTTCTCTCAAAGATCGGTGCCAGCGCTAACTAATAAGGGACATTCTCTAAGGCTGGTTTGAAAGCAGCATTGAAATTCCTTACTTCTGAATACTTATTTTTATACTTGCTGGCTCCAAAAGGTAATCAGTTCTGGAGACTCAAACAGAATATAGCCTTAATTGACGTAAGAACAAACTAAGATTTGGTAAGAGGGGTGGAAACTGGTCTTTCCTTAGTCAGACCAGGGTGCCATGGGCCTACTTGAGTTTTTATATACATCATGTTCATTGGTTTGCTCTCGTTTGGTGGATTCTGTGGTTGATTGGTTCTGTGTGTGGTGCTTTTACAGTGGATGTTGAGTAGGAAGCAAGCAGGACAAGTCTGAAGACCTTTACACTGTGTGCGAAGACAAAAGCTGGGCTTAGGGATCTCCCTTCCTGCGGCAAATGCTCCTGACAATGGAGAAGGCACCGGAAGCCACAGAATTCTTCCGCTGTGGGTAGCGGGAGGGATGTAAACAAAAGCGTGAGGTAGCTCTCGCCAGGACCGCTCATTGACATTATGTCCTTGCGACGTCTGACTTATTTATTTATATTTATTTATTACCTTGCTTGTTGTCATTGGCAAGTAAACCAGAGCTCGGTGTTAAGTGTGTCAACTTGACACATCTTAAGTTAGTTGCAGCTCACAAGCCTTATTTCCTGACCCAACCATGTCAGGAGACACCAAAATGTGAACCAAGGAGAACATCAACCATAAAAATACCAAAAGCGTGCACATTTCTGAAAGCCTGGGGTAGACTGGAGAGCGTCTTCAGATAACAGACCAGAATGAGGACTATCAGGGAAGGCCTGCGCCCCTGCATCCCTCAAGCCTGAAGGATAAAAGGATTCAAAGCTCTAGTATGGTATGAGATGTAGTAGATACCATATATAAAAACAAATTAACATGAAATTACCAGAGAAAGAATCATCTCAAGAGCTCTGATTTTGTAGGGGGTTTCTTTCTACAAACTCATAATTTAAAAACAAAACAAAACAAAAAATAAACCTCAGAATCTGCATATTTATAGTGAAGAAATAATAGGCGGTTTTAACGTCTCAAGCCACCTGCCATGCTAAACGTCTCCCAGGGTTAACAAACCAGGAAGAATCACACCAGAAATAGGGTGAGATTATGGTTAGAAAAGGGGTGAGAAGTAAGGTAGGACATTAAAATTTTATTCTGAAATTATCTCTGGCCACAACAATAAAATTTAACAAATAATTCACTAAACAGTCTTACTTCTGCTCCAGCTGTACAATGCATACAGTATCATAGAACTGGCCACTAGGATTCAAACCCACTAGAACACTTTCCATGTTAAGTGGCAACAGCAGCATCTCACAGAAATCTGTACATACATATATACACAGTCCACATTCAACCATTTCACATATTTTCAGTACACACAGTTGCAGCATTAATACAGTCACGTGTCTAAGGTGTTGCTCGATTAAAAAAACCCAAGCCCCGGCTTAGACATTCCTGCAGCTGTTGAGCTGATAGAATTACAATGTATCGTATATATGTCCATAGCAGAGAGATGTACAAGCCCCTAAAAACAGAGTCCACGAATACTTTTGTTTTTTTGTTTTTTGTTTTAATGCTACCACAGCATTATGTTGGGCAATATCAAAACCTTTACCAACCAAATCAGTTGATTTTTTAAAATTTTTTTTAAAAAAAATCTGCTTACCAGAAATAGTCTTGATGAAAAAAATTACAAAAAAAAGAATGTTCTCTTTTTAAAATAATTCACGCTTTTAAGATTCCAATATGGCCCAATGCTACTGATGCCTAAAGTGTTTTCTGACATTCTGATGGAGTCGCCTAACAGGACTCCACACCACCCAGTAAGTTTAAAAGTGGCTTAAGTGTCATGCACCCAAATTGTAAAAACCCCTGGCCATCCTTACTAGAGCCAGGCACATAGAAAAGGAACGCACTTTGGTTCATACCAAATGCCCTGGGATTGATCACACTAGAAAATTAAATGCTTTGAGGTAAATTTTTACAAATACAGTTGATTTTTTTTGTCTAGTGTTAGCATAACAAAAAAGTATCATTTAAAAAAATCAGTCTGATGTTAAAATACAACAAAGACCATCTTTAACCTCTTAAACGTGGGAATTCCTGGCGTAACTAACCAATAGTTATCTTGCTCAGCGCCCAATGACAATTCACGCCTTATGGTTTCTATTAAGGCCTATAAATCTAGATATTTAAGACAGATGTTATCTTTGCAGAGGTGGCCTCCTTCTTTACTACTTCTCGTTCAAAGAGTTAAAGAGGCCAAAAGATGCATGCCCAGTAACATGGCATTCAGAACAAAAGGCACATTATTAACACTAAGGGCACCATGTCTCCTCGACGATGTTAACTATGCTGCCCTGCATCCCTCCCTGTCCCACGGTTGTGCTAAGAACACTCTGGTAGTGCAAGAAACAGAGCCAAGTGAGACTGCAACCAAAGACAAGACGACACTGTGCTATTCCTAAATCTGAAAACAGCTCAGACATCCCTAGACAATGGTAACCTGTGAGACCAAGGACCGTTTCCACGCCAACTCCTACTAGCTTATCAGAGCCCTTTATTTAGGTGAAGATCATGAAGAGGCAACAGTTTCATTTTAGACACAATAATTAAGTAGGATTCTCCCCAAAGCAGTGGTATCAGTAAATGCTGTAACATTTTTTAATGAATAAAGGAAATTTTACTGTAGTTGGGGAAGGGGGGTGGAGGTGGGGGGAGAAGGGAGAAAAAAAAAAAAGCCTTGTAGCACATAATAGTTGGCTTTAAAGTTTCTGGTTCCATGTATGGGTTGAACTCCTCACAAATGTCCCGCTGGCATCTAAGAACCAGTTTTGTGTGGTGGGGGAAAGATGAGCCATCTTAGTCCATTTCTAAACTGTTGCAAGTATAGTGACGTTCTAGGAGAGTGAGTGATGTCAGGCTCAGGCAGCAACTAAGTGAGAACAGAGGAAAGGGGCCTGGGGTGAGGGGAGATAGCTTCCATTTTTAAAAATTTATTTTAAAGACCTAAAGACAATAACCATTATTAAGAGACTCATAGCTTTACAAAGTCCCCAGACCAACTCTTTATACTTCTTATGCCTTTAAGCCAAGTTTTAAAAATAAATACACAATTTTTAAGCCCTATAAGCCACTGATTGGGGGTACTGTCACATGAGCATCATTATGTAACTTATTGACATATTATTGCACTTCACAGATTACACAGAACTGTGTATAGTATGCTAAAGAATTTGACTAGGGGAAATAAGCTATAAGCTAAGTACAGGGGTACAAATTAATTTATCAGTGACATCCTTAAATAGTAAAGCAAACAGCGATATTACTAACTTATTAATAAGCTAATCTTATTACTGATTTTTGGCAAATATTTGAAATAATTCCTGAGCATATTTTTCCACCATCAACTGGCAAAGCCTCAAGATAAGAAAAATGTTTTATTCAAAATGACACTTTCTATTTGTTTTTTTTTTTCTTTTTTCTTTTTAAGTACGAGAAAACGTAGAATTAAAAAAACTTAACCGGAAACTTTCTTGGCCTCACTGGGGACCATGCTTTAAGTACTTGTAAATCGATTTACAGGCAATACAATAATATCTGTGCATATAAAAGATTATTTATCCTAATTTTTACTATCCAAAACCTATTGTCCAAACAGGCAGAAATCTTTCTCTATTAAATTGCACATACTAAAAAATTCTTTCCACGTGCCTTGAAATTGATATATATCACTGTTCATACATTAGTGATAAAATACTGAAATTTTCACTGTGAAAATAATTATTATTCAGAGAAGAAAATATTCTTTTACCTAACTCTCAGTTACTCTCGCAGGTAAAGCGTCATTCCCCACAAAAACACTCAGTGCGATTCAAAAGAAAGTCAACTAAATAGAGGAATCTTTTTTTTTCCCGTGGCTTTTCTAGTGAATCAGAGAATAAGTCAGGCCATTTAACTTGACATTGGAATTTCTCCTCCCTTTTCTACCCCTTTTCTTTCTAACGAAAGAGTTGATGCTTCCCCAGGCTAAGGGGACCTCTGTGACACCTACAGTGTGAACTGACTCCAGTCGGTTGGCTACATCTTCTTTGGAACTATGTAACTCCCCACCTTAGGTAGCTAGGCCGCTGTTCTTTTGGAAACTAGGGTACCAAACTGTAGGCATAATGGCAGCTGAAATGTCTCTCTGTGTTATCTATCGGTCTGGGATGGACAACTGAAGGAAAAAAAGACAAACTAAACTAAACACAGGCAACGGATGTGTGTGGTGGAAGAGGAGCGAACAAGAGAAAAGGCAGCAAGGAACCTTAGGGGGGAGGGTCCTTAAAATTAGGTGCAAAAGCAATTCCGTAACCAGAAGGCTTCCTGATTATGACAGCCCGCCATCATCCCAGAGCCTCGGGAAGGAATTCACACATTTCAGTTTCCACTTATCCACTAAACGCTGCTCCGTGGCTTAAGACCATCAGAATGTTAAGTGGGCAGTTGAAAGCAGGCAATCCTATTTTGTAATCATTTGAACAGACTGTGAGGAAAAAAGAAAATCTCTGAAGTGCAGTTTTCCTTAGAGACTTTTTCACCCTGACCCCCACTTCTTCCTCCTCCACTCTGACCCAGATTAATTTATGGAAAATGGAGGCAAGGTGTGCTGCTTCCGTGTGAACCTGGAACCTGGAGAGAGAAGGAGGGTCTCAGGGGGCCACCTCCCTGGGGAGTGGGACGAACCATGAAAACAGAGTGAATGTGTTTGACCGATCTGTAAATGTGTGGCCGTCATGAAGAATCAATGGCCCGCCACCGATGTGATTACTCTGCCACACTAAATACAGTAAGGCTCATCGTACTTTTAGAAACACAAGGAAGAAAAACAAAAACAAAAAGTTTCAGAAAGTATAAAAACTTAAAGCATTGTCCCCATGTATTTTATAAAAACAAAACAAGTCTTACATCAAGTGCTGGAAAGATACAAATGAGTCGAGTTATTGAGCAAACAAGAACAGGTCTGAGCTACACTTTTTCAACCCAGTAAGGCTCAGCTATAACGCGCTTTTGTTTTTGTTTTTTGTTTTTTTTTTTTCAGATTGCCAGCATCAGGGGGACTGGAGCTCAGCTAACGAGTTTCGGCAACACTGTCCTCTGCTGAATATTCCCATTGGCATCTGTCATCTGTGCCAAATTAGTCCTCAGCTTGGAAGCTGAGCTGGAAGGTAGAGGTAACTTGGAAATGGAGGTGATAGCACCGGTACTCTCTGTGACCCTCTTCACCGCTGTCTTCTCCCCGGTCGGAGGCTTTGGCAAGCGCCTCCTAAGCCACGGGTGCCGCAAAGCCTGGCCCGGGGTCATGCGGACCGCGGGATCCCACTCCAAACACTGTTTTAAGAAGTCAAGGAAAAGAGGATCATCACACCCCTTCAGTGCGTTCCCCCACTCTCTGCTCTCTGGCGGACCCCTCAGTTTTCCTCTCCGGGATCGGCCTCCGTTGAGGACCACAGAGCCATCTGAAAGAGTCGTAACAGTGCAGTATCGGGGGTAACCCTTAGAGCTCACGAAATTTTTGGCTCGTTTGGAAGCATCCAGGAGTTTTTGAGAGGGCATGCCCAAAAGCTCAATCATACAAGCCAGCTGGTCCCCTTCATCTTCCCCAGGTAAGAGGGGGTAACCCGTCAGGAGTTCCGCAAGGATGCAACCCAGGCTCCACATGTCAATGGGCATGCCGTACCTGGCTCCAAGGATCACTTCCGGAGCCCGGTAAAAGCGTGACTGGATGTACGTGTAGACGCGCTGGTGCTCGTAACAACTGGAGCCAAAGTCAATCACTTTAATACTGCTTCGACCCTGCTGTTTTAACAAAATGTTCTCAGGCTTAAGGTCACAGTGGATTATTCTGTTCTTGTGCAAAGCATCCAAGCACTGCAGAATCGAGTGGGCAAACTTTCGCACCAGAGGCAGGCTGAAGCCCTGGAACTTATTCTTCTTGATGAGCTCATAGAGGTTCATGCTCAGCAACTCGAACGTCATGCAGATGTGGTTTCGGAAGGTGAAGTTCTCCAACATGTGGATGACGTTCATGGTGTTGTCCTTGTCCTGCTTCCGGAGGTGTTCCAAGATCCGGATCTCCTCAGCCGCCTGCCGGTGGAAGCGCTTCTCGTTTCGCACCATCTTCAGGGCCACGTGTTGGTGGACTTTGTGGTCATAGGCCTTGACCACCTGCCCAAAGCTCCCCTTCCCAATGACCTTGAGGACCTCGTACCTGTAAGCCACATGATCATGGGGCACCTGCACATAGGATCCCTGGTCATCGTCATAACCGCCGTTGTTGGGTCCACCGGTCATGCCTTGGCGTTTCTTTGCATTTGGACCCAAGAAGTATATCTCAGGGTAACTAAAAATCTCATGGTGTTCGAAGGCTGTGAGTTTTTGCATGTATTGCTTCATCGCTTGTTCGGGCGTCATCGGGGTGGTTTTTACCTTCCCCATGCCTTCCATGGACTTCAGAGAGGTGGAGCTCCCCTGCCGTCTGTGAATGCTCTCCAGCTGCCGCTCCGGAACCCCAGGCAAACCCGTCTTGCCCACCGTCGTAAGCCCATTGGGTTGTGTTGTGAGCACTGTCCTCTTGTTACTGTTATCCTCGAACAGCTGCTGAACCTGGATCTGTCCGTGGCTGTGGGTGTTGATGTGGAGGTGGTCATTCATGGTGTGCTTACCGCCGCCAATCTGGAATGCAGACAAGAAGCATCAGCAGAAAGGAAGGAGCCCCGTCTCTCCAAGGATGACTTTAGAAAAGTCCCCGTTAACCCAGTCCCATCTTTACGATATCTAATTTGGCATGAACAACAGCCACAACTGGTTTTACTAAATGGAAAGTGATGTGTGCCCAAGCTGTCCCATGAACATACACTAGCAGAGAGAATGAGAAGGCTGGTTATAGGCAAGACAGATTAAAAAACAAACAAACAAACAAACAAAAAAAGCAGAAGAACAGTAGAATGGGCGGGGTTAGGATGCATAGGACAGCCCTGGGAATGCCAGCTCTACATAGCCTGGGTCCTTGGAGTAAGTTTTCCGGGAGCAAGGATCAAACGTTCCTGTTATCATCCTGCACCTAGTGTTTAATAACAGGCCTGGCCCATGGCAGGTGTTTTGAGCCATATCTGATCTGGAAATGAAAGCACAAACAAGTACCATCTACTGTGCTGCCCACACCCAGACCACGGTGTCTTCCGCACTTCATTTAGGCATTCTTTATTTACACGAGGACGGGAATCCCATTTGTCTAGCACTCTGTTACGTATCTGGACTGCCTCCCAAACCACTCTGAGTTTCCTTCTTCCCTGGAAGTTATAATTGACCTAGGAGAGGACACATAGCAACAAACTAAATATGCTTCTATTGACAGTCTCATGTAGATACGTGTGCCCTGGTTACCTCGAGAACTTCAAGCCTGTTGTTTACAGTTTCTGGGTGTTGGTGACTTTATAATCAGTTAAGGTCATTCTGTCCAACAAACTGAGCAACTGCCATTCAGTTTGGGGCCTCTGGTCCATAGCTCAGTACTTATGCATGGATTTCTACAGGCCCTATGGGATAGTCAGGTTTCCAACACAGAGTAATATTGAGACTGCCTCTGTCACAGGATCTAAAATCATCTAAGAGACAAACCTCTGCACATGTCCCTTAAAGAGTTTCTAGATTGGGCTAACTGAGGTGGGAAGATCCAACCTATATATATGTGGCTGCACTTTTCCACAGGCTGGGGTTTCAGACTGGATAAACAAAGTGAGCCAAGCACTATCACGCTTTTCCATCCAACTTCCCACAAGCAGAGGCAGTGTGACCAGCTGCCTCGGGTTCCTGCCATCATGCCTTCATGCCGTGACAGCATAGCCTTTCTTAAATTGTCAGCCAAAATAAACCCTTCCTCTTTTAAACTGGTTCTTGACAGGTATTTGCTCACAGCAAAGGAAACAGTAACTAATATAAATACAAAGTAGCAATTTCTATTTCTGGCATACATGCCATCCCGGAATAGTCTCATCTAAACAAAACTTGACAAGGCAAAGGAAGAGCCCTCCTTTTCCTATCCTGAATCGCCTTGGGATTTCCTTCAAGCAGCCTGCTGGTGGATTCTTACTTGAGACCTCAAAGAATCAACTTGTCACCATAATCTACCTCACTCATTCAACCAGTAATAGTAAGGGACAGGCTACAAAGTGCTGGGAACTCTGCCCATTGGAAATTTACAATAAACAAGATGAGTCCTAGTTCCTCGGTGCTAAGTCCTCTGCTTTGGGTTATTCATACTCCTGAAAGAACAGGCATGCTCTGCAGGGTAGCATGGGAATTCAAGAAATGGTTTGGGAGCGGCTGGATTATAAAATGAAATCCCCTGATCATTTTTTTTGAACTGACAAGCAGCAAGCGTAATGACCATCTATGGAGTGAGACTCTTTGCTTACTTCTAAAACAGAAGAAAGCCAGTACTTGAGACTATGACTTTACAGAATCAAGAATTTTATTCCTCATAGAGACTTTCAACAGATTTCTCTTAAGGAGCCCATAGATGATACTCCATGTAAGGTGACATTATGTTTTACTAAGGGAAGTGGTATCTTTTTCAATTTCAAAAGCAAGGCAATCCATAAAATACATCAGAAAAGCTCTGCACATATTAAAATGTAATACAAACCTGTTTGTCCTTTCCTTCCTTTTCCCAGGTTTTTAAGACCCCAGAGTTACCCAGGAACTTGCTAACAAATGCTAGCCTTGGGGTGGGGTAACCAATGCTTGCACCATCTGCCTCTAAAGAGCTAGGTGCTGCCCTGCTCTACTGTGCCCCAGCCTATGGACGGCTTTTCTTCCAAAGCTTCATCCATCTCTGAGCCCTCTTTACTTTGTAGTCTTTAAAGCACCAGGAATGAAAAGGACTCAAGATTTGAAATCTGTCTCTTCAGGGCCAGAGGGAGATTACTTCAGATCCATTTCATCCAGACCTATGCTATATGACTCATGAAGCACATTAAGGGTAACATCAACCTTGGCATTTTAAAGATTCCTAAAATGCTAGCACCATAAAACTTTTTGAGCATCAAGAATTGACTCCAGTTTAGGTTATTATAATTATTTTTTGTATAATCCAAAAAAAAAAATTATTTCAAATATTTTAGTGGCCAGAAGTAAAGAGGTTGCCCATATATTGGTCCACCACGTCTCTCTCCAGCTGCCTTCTCTTGGTATCCTTTTGCAGGATCAGCTATGTACCCTTGCTGACTGGTGGGGCCAAGCTTCCATTCTCTTGCTTTTTCACTCCTATAATTTCCCAGTCAGTGCTGAGCACAGCTGGGATGTCAGGAGTGCCCCTCATTGGCTGTAGCCTCTCCTCTTCCAGACACGCCCATCCATGCCTCCTGGACTCAAGTCCTTCCGCTCAGCTGCTAATGCCTTTCTGCTCCCACGGGCAACTCAAACAAACTCCTAAGTTTTCTTTATAAAGCCAAATGTTTTCTTGTTATCATAATCTTCGACTTTAAAACAAACAAATAAACACCAACAACGGGGGGTGGGGGGGGGACCTTCACTTTCTAAATAATCACTCTGACTGAATACCTGGTAATCCCTGACAGTGTATACCTGGGAAACCCTCTGGGGATCTGGCACTTCCCGCACTATGGTGAAGTCTCCTGTGTCCAATCCCTCATGCCCTTCTAAGAGCTACATTTCACTGTACACTGCTTGTTTTCACTGGGACAACTGAGGTGGATATGCAGGCAGAATCTGCAGAGGCAGACCCAGACACACCCTGCTTCATAGCCTAAACTCTTCAAATCTTTCTCCACGGTGTTTCTAGAGTTGGCATGGACACACTGTCTATCTGAGCCTTTTCTTGCTTTTGCTTGTAGCCCATGGCTACATCCCACCACCAGAGCCAATGCATGCAGTAAGAACACATCTGGTCTGAGCCCTTCCAAGTCTGATTTATCCATCTCAGAGGAACATGGCTGAACTCCCAAGACACAGGAATCTCGTGCATTTTCACACCCTCTCTGGTTGATGGTGATAGTTTTCTAAGAGCCCAGAGATTTTCACACATGAAGTGAATGCAGTGCCCCCAGTTACTATGTGACCCTGGGCTGTTTACTTAATCTTTCTGAACTGCGGTGTCCTTGTGTGTAAAAGGGTCCCAAGCTGCCTCCTCAGGGCTATTAGGGAGATTGGCGAGGTTACCTGTGGAAAGGGTTTGGTACAGTACTGAGCAGGTGACAGCTCTGACCACTGTCCTTTGCAGACGCTGCTTTCAATCTCCTTCATTGCACTGTTCAGATGATAAACTCCTATACATTCTTCAAAGCCCATAGCTCTCACGTCCTCTAATCTATTAAATCCACCCCCTACACACACACACATGCACACTGCTTCATTTTTCACTCTGGTTTGACAAAAATTGCACCCATTTATCTGGCTGCTGAGAAATTACAGGGAGAAGGTCACCTCTTATTTTTCTTAAGTCCTCGACAACATAAACTCAGGTACATGGTAGGAATTTAATGAATATCTCCCTACTAGAAGCACACACATCAAGAAATGTCCCTTGGAGTCATTCTTCAGAGACTGTGTTTGCATCTTCAAAAGAAAACATGAAGTCAACACTGAGGGAGTTGGGAAATCTCCCAAGAGGCCCAGGTCACGAGATCTTGCTGGGCCTCCAAGGCAAAGGACAGCTGGTTACAAAGTACCCGAGGCAGACATCTTAACAACGCCCAAGAGCCTTACACATTCCAGGAGGTAAAGATATTTACTGGAAGGTTCCAGGAAGAGGAGGACTTTGGGGCAGGACCCTGAAATCACAACCAAAATCAAGTGCACACAACTGACACATGGAGGGCTTAGGGGAGGGGCACCCAGAAAGGCCAGGACCAGATCATAAACATGAGGACACTGAAAACTCCACCGTCACCTCAACCTCCTGCAGTCAGCGACCATGGGTCGGCCCCTTGGCTAAGGTAGCACAGTGTGTCACATTCAAGAATGCAAGCTGAAACTAACTGAAGGTAATGGTTAAACTCTCCACGAGCGCATGCATTAAAGCGGGGAGACCCATAAAGCCCTCCTTGGAACATGTGATGTTTTAGTATTGAAACTTCTATCAGACAACAGGTCAAGGAGTCTGGAGTACTTTATCATTCTCTTGCGATACCAAAATGGCAAGTGACAGACGCTCCTTGGGCTAAGACTTCTGGGTGTTTTAAAGCCTCCCCAAATCATCTGAGAAATGTTGTGTGGTGTTATGGGAATAAAATTGTGGAGGTTAAAAAAAAAATCATTGATGAGTAATTTAAACATTAAAAGTTTTAAAGATATATATATGCTAATATCTTAGAATGCATATATATATATATATATATATATATATATATATATATATATGTTTAAAGCTGATGAGAATTGAGATATTTGTTGGTTTTACTTTTAGGACAAGCTGACCTAAACTAAATTGCTATATTATACAATAAAAAGTCATACAAAAAATTAGAAAGCAAACTTCCATGGAAAATTCCAAAGTTCATAATCCTGTCATGTGTTTAAGGGAGAAGACGGGCCTGCTCCACTCATTCTTCTTACTGCCCTTTCTCCTCCTGTCATTCCTCCACAGTTCCTCCTAGGTGTAGTTGCTCCAGATACAAACACATAAACACTTCTGAAAATGTGGAAGACCTGGTGCCCGCAATCTGCAAAGGTTCTAGTACTTATACTAAAGCTAATACTGGTTCCCAGAACTAGCAGTCCCAAGTGGTACATGAAGTGAAGAGTTGGGAGGGTGTGTGCCTCGGCAGTACATATTTGAGTTGTCTATGGACTCCTGACAGCTCAGTTAACCTGTGGAGTCTGCATCCTCAGGTAAACACGCAGAGGACCCAGATAAACCCTGCACTCCTCAATGCCCCTGAGCTGGGAAACCTGTAATGTTATATAAACCAAGCTGAAACTAACATTTGAAACACAAAGCTTCACTTTCAAAAGCGAGGATCCATGGATGCAGAGCAACTGTAATTCATCCTTCTGCAATTCACGTCACACACGGACCACAGCACAGCACAGGTATCTCTCCTGAAATCACCTTCCTGGCTTTTTCTCTCTGGTGTCACACAGGCTATTCTGCTAGTGACAACTTTTCCTTCTCCCAATTCCATAACATATTTCAATCACAAAGAAGTTCTGATCAGGCAAAGGCCATCCTTACAAAAATTGGGAAATCAGAGGCAAACTGAGTTATTTCTTTTCCAGTTCAAGACATGTAACATGATCACACCAACACATGGGGGGCGGAAAAATGGACGCTGTATTTTCCAAACTGTCAGATGATTCGAAACCAGCCAAAACCACAGAAAATCCAAACCTCTAAAACCAAGGGTGGTTCCTTTCTAGGATGCCCTTGTGGCAATCACATCCCTACTACCTGCAGGCTCTCTCCCAGCAACAGTACAACCCAGATGAGTTAATCCCTGTGTAATGAATCCCCAGTCCCTAGGACAGACTCACCGAGAAAAACAGAAAGAGAACAACAAACCATGTCTATGAAACTGTCTGTCTCTAGCACAACTAAAGTCCATCTTCTCATCTCTAGTGATAAGTTTCAGTCACACAGGACCCCAGAGACGCTCCCTGCAGGCCACAAACCATGGGTGGGTGCTCTCAAGCAACTTTAACTCGGCAACAAAATCCTATGCCCTGCAAGCAACCTCACACAGAAACCATCCTAGTTTGCTCACGCTCCCAGAGAGCCTTTGGGAAAGAGACCTTTGAAACAATCACCTTCGGCAAGCGCACACCTCCTCTAGGCTCATGGTCACCATCCAAAGGCCATCGCTGGGAGCTGAGGAAAGGAACATGCTGAAGTGGAATCCAGCTTGCCAGTCTCTGCAGCCACCAGTCCCAGGCTCCGCTCTCCTCCCCCGGTCTCAAGGGACCACAGCCCTTGTCAGGTGCCCTTCCTCTGCCACCTCAAAAGAGAAGCCGGCCCTTTCCTTTTGAGCAATATCCACGTTGAGAATCCTACGGGGGAGGGGGTTGTTTTGTTTTGACTACTGCTGTAGCTCTTATTTTTGTTAATGTTAATTACAATTTCTGCTGTGCTCAAACCTGTAGCTCTCATAAAACATGCTTACACACGCGGGGACAATTGGCGGGTGCTCCCTGCTGGCTGGAGCCAGGCCTCGGAGGCTCTTTGGGGGATCGATTTTCCGGGCAGGGTAGCCTAGCTGTCCCCTAACACATACGTTTCTATAAATAGCCACTACCCCTGGGGTTGGGAGTAGATGTTTACCGGGTCGGGGGAAGGGAGCTCTGGGAAGCAGAGATGAAAAAAAGGGGAGGGGAGCGCAAGGAGGAAGTTCCCAGGAAAAGGAGCTCTGGGGTGGGCGAGCACCAGAGGGAAGCGAGGGGCCCACACCACGAATCTCCTTTGTGGCAGCAGCTCGGGGCTCGCCCAAGTTGCAGAGGGCGGCGTCGAGGACAGGCCCCTGCCAGGGGCTTGGAGATTCGGCCCTCTCTTCCCACAGTCGGAACCCGACAAGCCAGGGGTCTGCCTGGCGCCCTCCCAAAGCCAGGTCTCACCGTGTGGGCTGTAGTGGTAGCGTTGCTGGCCCGGAGAGGCGGCAGGGCGATGGGGGAGGGCGGGCCGGTCCCCACTCCGCTTCGGGGAGCCCCCGCGCCGATCCCCGGGGAAGCCTGAAGCTGGCGAACGGCGGTGTCCCCTCCTCGGCCTGGGAGCCACGCGCGGGAGGAGACAAAAGAGGGTCAGGGTGGGGGAAGAGAGTCACCCAGACCCCCGCCCCCGCCCCGGTGAGCAGCGAACCCCCTCTTCCAGGGAGAAGATGGAAGGAGACACCCGGCCCGGGGAAAAGCCGGCGGCGTGCGGCGAAACGAGGGAGGTCGGGACGCGGCTCCCCGGCGCGCACCCGCCAGCTGCAAAGTTAAGTTCGCGACCCGGCGGGGAGCAGTGCTGGGCCGGAGCTCCGGAGCCCACGTCGCCGGGCCGGGGGAGGGGAGGGCGGGCCACCGAGAGGGCGCAGCGGCGGGGTCGCGTTCCCGATGCCCCTCGCTCATCCCGCCGGGTTCAGTGATCCCGGGGCACCAACGCGCGCAGCCCGCGCCCCGCGCCCCGCGCCCCGCGCCGCCGGGGTCCCGGGGCCCTTACCGGTCGGGTAGGCGGCGGGAGCGGCGGCCGAAGGTTTCCTGGTTAACATGGCCGCGGGAGAGGAACGTGCATGGCAGTGCTGCCCTCGCCGCCGGTCCCGCCGCTACTCCTCGCCGCCGCCGCCGCCTCCTGGTCGCCCCTCACGCGGGTCCCCCGCGCCTCGTCGCCGCCTCGCTCCCGCTACAGCCAGACACACGCAGTCCGCTGCATCCCCTCGGCCCGGACCCGCCGCCGCGAGCCCCCCGCTCTCCTCCTCGCCGCCGCCGTCCCCCTCGTCCTCGGGCGGCTGCTGTACCCCCCGGCCCGTGCACATGCCTCGCCCTCCTCTGCCGCACCGCTGGCCTCCCCGACTCCCTCACATCGGGGCCGCGGGGAGCGGGCTGCGGCCGCCGGGACCCACTCGCTCGGGAGCCTCCTCCCGGGCCCGCGCGCGTCCGCGCACACTCGCACTCACGCTCGCCCCCGCCGCTCGCGCCCGAGAAGGCCAGCCCCGCCCCCGCGAGGCCCCGCCCCGGACTCCCCCCGGCCCCAGCCACACAGGCTGGCGGCCACCCCACCCCCACCCGCCACCCCGGGAGTCCCACCCCCTCCGATCTTCCGCAGAGCCGCCCTCCGCACCCGGGAAAACTGCGGCTCCGGCTCGCCCTGCGCCTCCCCTGCGGCCATCTGCCCTCTCCCCGGGTCCCCCTCGCCCCTGCGACGCCCCTCCCGGCACTACCGCGCAACCTACCGCGGCCGGCCTCCTCCCGAAATTGCTGCAGAGACCCCTCCCTCTCCCATCACGCCCCTAAACACCGCTCTTAATGGCTGCTCCCAGACAATACTGCGGCCCCCCCCAGCCCCCGGCCCCTGTCCCTGTCCCTGTCCCTGCCCCAGGGGGTCAGCCAGCCCCTCTCCCCAGTTTATCATGGAGAGAACTTAGTTGTATGAGGGTCACCTCGGAAAGTCAGGCCCCGAGGAGGGACTGCGGCTGAGCCTGGTGACCCAAGCATGGACGAAGGAAGGGGCTGCCCTTCCACCTCCATCTCGGCCACGCACGCTCTCCCTGATTCAGGGACACCGAGTGACCGCTGCCCTCCAGTCGCTAGGACAAGGGGAGGCAGACAGGCGCCTGTGGACCGCAGCTGAGGTAGCAGTTGGCTGTGGGTTGCTAGGCAAAAATAAACATCAGAGACACCTCCCATTTCCTTACAACTCCAGCCTTTCCCCAGCACGGCCACTGAGACAGACACACCTTCCTTTCAGCTCTCTGCTGCACTGGCGCGACACCTCTGATTCCTCACATCCTCGGAGGGAAAGAGTCTTTTTCCCTTTCCCTTCCCAGACACGTGGAGAATTTCCCCGTCCTTTTCATTTGTGGTCTACGGCCTGTTTCCCAGGAAGAACAAAAATTTGCTTCCCTGTCGTAGCACACCTAAGCTTTGTCGCGCGTGGCACACTTGTGCACCTTTGTCCACTTGAACAGTCAGGTGTGGAGGGAAGGCTCCAAAAAAATCCCAGCAGATAGGGAAGAAAGTTGGACCGCGTCCAGGCATACACTTCCTTCCTGGGAGGTGCCTAGTTTCTGAAGTGCTCCTGGAGTCCTGTGTCCATTTTTTACTATCCTGTTCCTTGTGTCTGTCTTGGAGTCCCTGAGAGTGCTGGCCCCCTCTAGAGCAGACTTCAGTCTTGAGGGAGATACCTCCTGCAGAGTTCTGTGGGCTCTGCTGTTTGCAGATTGCCATAGCAACCTCCTACAAAGATCACCTCAGCTTCATCCAAAAGCCAAAAGAGCCGGTCCACATGACAGCATGACCCTCTTGGGCGCCTACAAAGTAATAAGAGGACGAACAGCACATTCCACTCTCGAAGAAAATGAGAGACAGAGACAGACAGAGGAGAGAGACAAAAAGAAAGGCAGAGACACACAGACAGAAAAGGCTAATTTCTTTCCTTTGGGGGGTTCTTTTACAAGAAAGTAGGGCCATGGAAGAATATTAATAATCGGCTCATGTCATGACCTAAATTGCCCCTAGCAAGAAATCCCTCTCTGTGCTTATCACATTCAAACCCACAGGGGAAGGCTGGAGTGGCATTCAGAATTAACTTAGAGAAAGGGGCTACTAAGGAGCAGCCACATGGCTGTATGTATCTGAGATTCTCAGTGTGGTCTCACTATTGCTCTGCTCACAGCCAGTGCTCTTTCAAGAAAACTCAGGTATTTCCCCCTTACTCTTTCTAAAGAATTATTTCCTCCCCGTCTTACTTGTTGAGTACTCCATATGACTGATGTTTGAAAAAAATATTGTTCTTAAATATCAACTCCAGTATCAACTTATTTGTACTTATTTGTATTTCAAACACCATTGCTTCAAAATTAAATAAGAAAAATCATAAATAAGAATACTAATAGTACAGGTACATTCTAATAAGAAGTCATAAATAAGAAGAATAGTAATTGTACAGGTACGTTCTAACTCTATATCCAAATTGATGATATTAAGAGATTACAAATAAGGGGGAAAGAACACTTTTTTTTTCTTTTTACAAAGAAGCAAAATTATTTGCTTTAATTAAAGAAAATGATATATTTCTCATTTACTGAATTGTAAATAAAGTATCTTTTACTCTATGACAATTTCATAAGGCAAACAGTATATATTATCATATCTACCCCAACTGTCTCTGTCCCCTCCCCTGTCCCACACCCTATTCCTTTCTATCAAGACCAGCCCCCAGCCTCCAGCAACCCCCAACATCTTCTCCTCCTCCTCCCTATTGCCCTCCCCCTCCTCTTCCTTCCCCCCTCCTCCTCCTCGTTCTCCTCTCTCTTGACCTCTTCTCTTGTGCTTTTGTTTTCCAGAGCCCACAGGGTCTAACTAGCTCTGTCTATTAGGATGCTGACCTGTTTGGCTTGATCTTGCACTGGCGACATGGCTCCTGTGAGTTCATGTGTGCAATGCCTATGGCATCTCCGGAAGACCAGTGTCTCAGAGCCTTTCTCCCAGTCCTCCAGCTCCAACCTTCTTCCTGTTCTGTCTTCCAAACCCAGGGTTTGGAAGATAACAGACTACAACTCTCTGTCTCTCTCTGTTTCTGTCTTTGTCTCTCTCTGTCTCTGTCTCTCTTTCTACACACACACACACATACACACACACACACACACACACGTACATTTCAATTCTCAGTGAACTAAATGCCTTGAGATTATAGAAACCATGTAAATGTAAAACATAGTCTAAGCTTTCAAGTTCCTGGAATAGACTAGGACAAGAAAAGTCCCCTTTAACAAGCACATCCATTACAAACTAAAGACATCCCCTGTCTCTCAATCCCACTCTCTACTCTCCACCCACTCTCTATTGCAGGAGTCTGATAGGCAACAGCTATGGCTCTCTTGCCCACTGCCTAGCAGTGGATTGGATAAGCAAACACTACTAGCCAGAGATCGAAGGGCCCGAGGACAATGAAGTCAGGCATCTATCACTGGCTCCTCCCGAGTCATCCCACCACAAGTTAGAAGTCATCTTCCATGTTATTTTTTCTACGTGCTAGGCATGGAATCCAAGGCCTTGTATATGTCCAGCTAGAGTTTTACCACTAAGCTACACTCCAGCCTGGATGTACCCTTGACTGAAGACATCAGTTCCTGTTGGACAGCCCTCTTCCACAGCTGTCCATTTTCCCTCAGAGTTTTGGAATCCATCCCATCCTCCTGTCCCTTAAATCCTGGCGGTAGCAAGGATTTCTTGCTATCATCATCTCCAGGATTCTTGATTTCTCTTTATCAGTTCATCCTACCCACTCTACTATGCTGAATCCTTTAATTAAGCTGCGCCATGTTTTGTCAGGTCTGATACGGAGAGTGACTCATACAGTTCCCGGTTTGGGGAGTTTCAGCTTTATGAGGGTGCAAAAGTAATATGAATCCAATCGAAACTGAACTTTGAACTCTATTTTTTTATTTTAATATTTTCCCAGGATGGTGATATGGGAGTCATTTTCTCAGCAGAATATGTGACAGCAGTGAGCCGCAGCTCCCAGGAAGCCATAGATTTCAAGAGGCAAGCACTGATACTCTACAAGGCCTAGCTAGGCTGAGCTATTGGGGGGTGTGCTAGATATGTCTTTTGACTTAACTGGTATTTTCAGTTTAAGAGGGTTTTATCTGACTTTGCCCTCACAGTAAATCAAAAACACCTCTCTAAGTACTCTATTGTGTAGATCACAGAGGCTAAATACCAGATAACTACAAAGGGCTAGAGAATCTGGGCTCATTGGAAGAGCCAGACCAGATTCCTGGGGGGCGGGGGTTGCATCTTGCCTTAAGAAAATGGGCAAACAGGCTTTCCATGCACAAAAGGATGCACATTCCAAGCAGAAGGAACAATATAGTAAGTGGAGAGAAGTCCAAGTAAGGATAACAGACAGAGATACTCTGGGTGTGAGTCAACCTCCCACTGGCAGAGTCCACTTATAGACAACTAACTTATAAGGAGGTGTCTTATAAGTTAGGGTTTTACTGCTGTGAACAGACACCATAACCAAGGCAGCTCTTATAAAGGACAACATTTATAATTAGGGCTGGCTTACAGGTTTTGAGGTTCAATCCATTATCATTATGGTAGGAGCATAGCAGCTTCCAGGCAGGCACAATGCTGGAGGAGCTGAGAGTTCTAACTCTTGTTCTAAAGGCAGCTAGGAGAAGACTAACTTCCAAGTAGTTAGGACGAGGGTGCTAAAGCCCACACCCACAGTGACACACACACTTCCTCCAACAAAGCCCCACCTACTCCAACAAGGCCACACCTCCTAATTGTGCCACTCCTTGGGCCAAGCATATTCAAACCACCACAAGAGGCAAGGCTGATTTCTTCAGTTTTGGATATTTCAGTCCCTGATCAATGGCCCTGAAACTTTAGGGCCTGTGAGAAGGGCAACATTGTGGCAATATCACACAGTAGAGCAAGACTGCCCTTGTCATCATCAATAATTTAAAAAGCAGAAGAAGGTGCTGATGTCTCCAGTTTTCTTTGAGGAGATTCCCCAATGGAGTGAGGACCTCTCATATGGCTCAACCTGGTAAGCACAGGTTTCTAACAGTTTTTGAGAGTGTTGCATAAGAGGAGAGAAAGCCTGCAACATGGACAGGACCATTGGGGGTACATTTAAGTTCCAAACTATAAAGCCAGGTCTGAAGATGCATGTCTTTAATTCCAGCAGTTTGGAAGCAGAGGTAGATGGAACTCTATGAGTTCAGGGTCAGCCAGGTCTACACTCTGAATTTCAGGATAGCCAAGGCTACACAGGGAGACCTTTTCAATAAACAGAACAAAGAAAATCCATACACAAACACACACACACACACACACACACACACACACACCACAATCATAAAAGATCTGAACTATAGCACCCCTAAAGTGGACAATGACCTAAGAAAAGAGATACTGAGTCATAGGGTACAAGGTTTCCAGGTCGAGCACAATAAAAGCTGGAGAGAGGAGATAACACATGACACAGGCCATGTAACACATGATTAGAGGCCACTGGAGGGTTCTGAGCACTGGGTTTTGACTAAAGGAAAATGTAGAGCACAGAGTATGCCTCAGTTTCTTTGCAGCAGGCTGTACCAAAAGCATCAGTCAGGAGACCACTTTCAGGCAGAGCCAAGGGTATTACCCAAGTCAGTGCCACTTATTTTGATACTTTCTCTTGAGTACAAAAGACCTGCCCACACTTTGAAGCAGGTAGAAATCTGAAAAGGCAGGGTGAATTTTATTTGTTTTTTTTTTTTGTTTGTTTGTTTGATACCATTTGCTTTGAGAACTGACATACTTCAGCAGGCTGTCTATCTAGGTAAGAGTTTTGTCATAAAGCTCACAGACATGGTCAGCTGACAGGAGATATAATTGCAAGATAGCAAGTTACAATATTGACAGTGACTCCAGCTCAGAGGTAGAGTGACTTTCTGGCCTGGGTTTGACACCAACAAAGGAAAGAGGAGAGGAGAGGAGAGGAGAGGAGAGGAGAGGAGAGGAGAGGAGAGGAGAGGAGAGGAGAGGAGAGGAGAGGAGAGAAGAAGGTTTAGAATCTAAATTGCACTGCTAATTACGTCCTTCCCTAGTATCCTGGGCATAGATCTAGCAGGATGAAACATTACAACAGGAAGATGTTACAAAAGAAGGAGATGTTGCATTCCCTGGAGGCTTTCTGGACTCACATGGAGAAAAGATTAGTGTACTGTCTTCTGCTAACATTATATCTAGAATTTTTAATTTTAAACTAAGGAGTTAACACCATTAAAAACTATGCAAAAAAGCTGAAGATATCCCTCTACCATCTTGTTGTTAAAAGGGCTAAAGGAAAAGCAGAATGGAGAGGATGCAGGGAGAGTAACCTTGTCTTAGAACAAGCCTGGCTCCATGGAAGCCCTGGACCCCAGAGTCCCTTGAGGGATGTGATGCATCCTTGAATTCTCCAGCTCCAGACTTGCAAGGCTACAAATAGGACACAGGGAATTCTGGGTCACTGTACACCTACTCACCAGGGGTATGACCTGAGATTGACAAAATGTCCCTAGGTCTAGGGGCCTCTTAGACTACATACATGGAAGGAAATGCTACAAAGACCTAAGGGCCCTCTCAGAGTGTTCTCAAGAAATATACAATAATTTTATTTATATACTACACTTTGTATCAATTGCTTTTGGGTCACTATGACAAAATACCTGGCAGAAACAATGGAAGGAGACAAAAAATTGTTTGGACTGATGGATTCAGAGGGTTTCAGTCCAAGTACAAATGATGGAGCAACCCAGATCATGGTGGCAGAGGCATGTGGTAGAAGATGCACCATGATGAACCTGCAATACACATCAAGGCAGGAACCAGGGGCTGGGTATTATATATACATATAAAATTATATATACATGTATATTATGTATTAATATATATTTGTATGTATATACATATGTAATATATGTTTATATGTATATATATGTATATATAATATTCTTCAGATATATATCACTCATAGTTCTGCTTGTAAGCATGGGCTTTTCCTCCTGGCTTCTTTGTTCTCAGAAATACCTACTCTTGAGACCTGATATTTTATGAATAAATGCATAGGCTAAAAGCTTATGCTTGTCCCCTGATCAGCTCATAACTTAATTAAGTATTTATTCTATTCTAAGTTCTGCCATGTGGTTAGTCACCTCTCCTCAGTTTCACGTGATCCTCTCTCTCAGTGTTGGGACAATCTCCCATGACTGACTACTTCTCAGACTCTGATCTCTCTCTGCCAGATGTCCCACCTTCTAATCCTGCCTCAGCCTATTGGCCATAGGCTTTTTTATTGACAGGTGACGCTTCCACACACTGCACAAGAGATTCTCTCTACTTCGGCCTTTAATAACTTAACTTTTAGCTAGGCTTCCCCTAAAAAAATAATAAAACAAAACAAAACAAAAAGCATCAATACTAAAACTGCTTCCTCCAAGATCAAAACATTCTATTCTGCAGAAAACTCATTAACCAGAAAAGTAAACAATTCAAAATAGCTTCAGGAAGTGCCTAAAACTGACCAGATTCACTAGGCCCCTGCCAGCAACAGTGAGTAATAAAAGCTGAGAGTCCCTTCAGACTGAAGAGAGACAATCTGCAAAAATGTAATAATCTAGGCGCATCTATGTTCACCCAGAGGGTTGTCAAGTCATATGCATTGTGCCCCTTCTATATGCTAGGTTCTGTTCTGTGCCTCAGAAATAGATTGTATTCCTTGAGCTTCATAGGAAGGCTGTGAGGAAGATGATATCTTAGAAGTTGGCCCTACATTTATTAATAGCACTTGACATTGGTTGGTCAAGTTTGTGATGTTTTGACTTTGGTGGTGGTAGTTCCTATGATTCCCCCAAAATAGACTCTGATTAAAAAAACTGCTAGATTTATAGACACATGGGTGATCGTATGTTTATGCTTGGGCCAGGGAATGGCACTATTGGGAAGTGTGGCCTTGTTGGAGTAGGTGTGTCACTGTGGGCATGGGCTTTAATATCCTAGTCATAGCTGCCTGGAAGTCAGTCTTCCACTAGCTGCCTTCAGATTGAGATGTAGAACTCTCAGCTCCTCCTGAACCATGCCTGCCTGGATGCTGCCATGCTCCCTACTTGATGATAATGGGCTGAGCCTCGGAACCTGTAAGCCAGCCCCAATTGAATGCTGTTCCTTGTAAGAGTTGCCTTGGTCATGGTGTCTGTTCACAGCATTAAAACCCTAATTAAGACAATATGCAAATATGAAAGTCTATATATACAAACATTAAATAATGAAACAAATTTATGCAAATATAGTGAAATATAAATTTATTGTTTTCTATGTTCTTATGATCTTATCATAGGAAAAAAGTCCCCCTATGTTTGAACCAAATGGAGAATAGGTCTCTGCAGCACTAGAAATAAGTGTTCTCTACCAACATGGCCTTTGCACAGAGTAATTTAGATATCAGAGTCATGCAGAATTGCTTTTAAGGAAAGCATACATCTATCTATACAAACATTCTCCTTCAGTTAAAGACTTAATTGACAGTGTTCTGGCTTATTTACAAACAGCAGCTAAAAACAAAAACTCAGCCTTGGGGAAAAAAACAAAAACAAAAACAAACCTGTGTGCTCAATTGGTTGGTCAGGAGCAAGAGAAATTACCTGTAATGACTGGATAATTTGAGCAATTTGAGACACAGGCAAATATGAATGTATATATATGTGTGTGTGTGTGTGTGTGTATACATTAATATAATTAATATAATGTTTATATATATTATATATATAATAACCCTAGATAACTCTTCAAACTCTCCTAGTATTTCTTTGATCAATCAAAGTTTACTTGAAATATCATTACAGATAGTATATGTAACGCCTGTCAGTCATCTTTCAGGATTGATACTACAGACACCCTGTTCATAAGCATCATTCTCGGAGGGGGGTTTGAGGACAGAAACTAAAGCAAGCACTTGTGTTCAGCACACCCCGAGCCTAAAGGCCCCCTGTCATCATCTCCCACTGCCACAAATATTAGAAATTAGTCAACAAATAATGAACCACCACCAGTAGGCACAAAACATCTGAAATGAAGACGAGAGGAGGAGGGAGTTTGCTGAGTGAGCACTTCTTTGGGAAGGATGGAAGGGTGATCTTTCTTAGGATTTAGAGGAGAGAAAAGATAAAGCAACTGGCTGGCTCTGAAGAACCACACTGTAAGAGAACAGAAAGAGGAGAGACATCATCCATGGGTACTCAACCAAAGGAAGAGCAAGAATATTGGCCTATGTGGAGAACAAGGTTAATAAGGGGGAGGAGCTTTATAGAAATGTCTGTAAGGATGGTGATGGGTATGATGAAGTGCCAGGTTAGGTCGGTCAAGCATGCTACAACGGTGAAAAAAAAACAGAACATAGAAAGAAACGTGATTTGAACTTTGGAATTGAGCTACTTTCTTATACACGTTGCCTGGAGCTTTCTCGTCTCCTTCTCTGGCTGGAAGTCGACTTCCTCACTAAGGACGTGGCTGTCTTCTCTTCCCTCAGCACTTGATTACCCTTCCTTCTTTGTCTAATTAATCCACAGTGAGGGAGGAGTCCACCCAACCTGTCATGCAATGCATGTTTGAGGGAAGAATTCCTCCCTTGCTTTACTTGTGACTTACTTGCTGGGCTCTGGGTGAAGTGTTTTGCCTGATCTACCCCTTATGTTTTCACAACCAACCAATGAGGCAGATATATCATTATCCCGACTTTAGAGACAAGGACTCGCAGATTGAATGGCTGGGTGGCTTGCTAGTAATTGGCGGTGAGCGCATTTGAATTTGGGAAAACCTAATGAAGCTCATGCTTCCCTACAGAGCACGGCTTGCTTATTGTTCAGGTGCCATGGGGCATAGAGACTAGCAGGCCCCCATTTCGTCTGACTTAGCAGCACCAAGTGCCACTGTCATCCTTCTCTAATGGCTGAGAAGCAAAAAGTTAAGAGTCCCTTTAAAGAAAGTCCTGGGTCAGTGCACCCAGCCCAAGTGTTTCAAGGTCAAATCCTCTCTGTGTGTCCGTTTGCGTGGTTCTATTTTCTAGTATGTTCTCGATTTGCCTTTACTAATGTGCTTACCTCTGGGCCAGAATTGCCACGTGGTCTATTGTGTCAGTCAGGGTTCTCTGACAGAACCAATAGAACAGTTTAATATACATTCAAAGGGGATTTATTAGAGTGGCTTACAGGCTAAGGTCAGAATGGTACAACAATGGCTGTCTCTTGGCAGAAAGGCTCCATCAGTTGTCCAGCTGCCCAGTTCACGAGACTAGATGCCTCAGCACTTCTGCTCTGCTGCAGTTCAGAGAAGTCCTAGAGAGATGACAGTTTTCAGATTACATTAGAATATCAGGGGAGTAGGCTCTACCACCAACGAAACGTATCTCAGGAACAAGACAGATGAACTTGCTGGTCGGAGTTAGGGCAAGCAAATGAAAGGCAAAGGCTTCCTCGTTCCATGTCCTCTTATGTGGGCTACCATGCAAAGTATGGCCCAGATGTAGGGTACATCTTCAAGTTATCTGGATTTCTTGTCATTCTCCCAACTCAAATACTCCAGCCATGACAAAGCTCTCACAAGTGTGTCCAGCTGCTTCGGTTTTAGTTAATTCCAAGTATAGGCAAGGTGACCCCCAAGATTAGTTATCATAACTATCCAGACCATGTATGAAAATGTGAAGCTAACTCCAGAGGCTTGATGTAAATACTCAATCGAATGTGAAAGCTAGTCTAGAGTCAGTCATTTCCCATATGATTAATCCAAGCATCTTCAGAATTGTACATTGGAATGTTGGTGCATAATGGAAATTGCTAGCAAGAAAAAGTATTAAGGCCAAGAATCTAGGGCAAGTTTTAAATGTTTGAAATAAAGCATGTGTTCACATGGCATGAGGTGAGCTTTCTCTTTTTGAAAAATAAACAGTCGACATAAAATTGTGATGAGATCATTCCTAGATCTAAAATGCTGTTATGAACCCCATTATATGACTAAATAGCAAAATTCAATTATTTCACAAATATAAAATAACATGATGTCCCTCTAAGACAAAATGTTGTCTAAATGAAGACAATAGAAAAGAGAGAGGCACTGGGTTTTCTTTTCTTAATAAGAAAGAAAAATGTAATAGACAGAGGTCTCCATGAAGCTAATGGGCAGCAAAAAAATGCCTGAAAGAAGTGTTTATAAGAGTAAGTCATGGGGAAACACTAATGCCCTGCAGCCTAGAACACGCCAAAGAAATCCATGGGGCTGCATATGGCTGGACGCAATGTTAGCACCTTCCCAGAACACAGTGGAAGAAAGGAAAGAATTGTAAAAATCTAAATAAACACAGCTGGTACAGCAAGGTCCATGTACTGTGAACCCAGGCATTTTTATTAATGGAAGACTTGTTCATCTCTTTGCTTTTTGTAAAATGTAGTACACAGGCCTCGTGGTCTAAGTACCATCATGGCTCAGCTATGGACTAATTGTATGTCCATGCCTGTTTCTCAACTTGTCCCTCTTGGTTCCTAACTCTTAAGATATCATCTTCCTCACAGCCTTCCTATGAAGCTCAAGGAATACAATCTATTTCTGAGACACAGGTCAGAACCTAGCATATAGAAGGGGCACAATGCATACAACTTAGTATCACTTGATAACCCTCTTGGTGAACATAGATGCGCCTAGATTATTTATTACATCTTAGAATTAGCAAACCAAGAAATATACACCCATAATCACAATAAGGAACAGATAAATTATTTTAAAACCAGGACATAAAAGCATTGTGGCCTTTCAATTCTTGAATTTGATTGTCAACTGATAATATATACAACAGGTTGGCATGAGAGTCACAAACCCACTAACATTTATTATTGAAGACATGTGCCTCACCCTGTAACAGGCATAGCCAAATCCTCCTTCTTACCAAGCCTGTCAGCCCGTTCAGGAAATGGATATGGAACCCCACTTTTTCCTGTCTCTTGCAGCAGCCTCTATGTGCTCATCAGTCAGAGTGAAGGTTCTGTCTAAGGAAGAGATAGTGGATGATATCTCAACACCTCCACTTCATCCCCCAACTGTGGCTGCTTCTGCCATTCTAGGTAACCTTGTATTTTTAACTGTAGAGCAAAAGAAGTCACTTGCCCGCCTAAGATGCCAGATATTAGAACTGTAAGAACTAACCCCACTCGGGCATCTCTTCCCTCAGTTATTTCAAAAGCCAAGTACAAAGTGAGAAGAACCTGCCTTCCAACTGTATAGATACGTGCGGCATGTGGAGAGGAAGCCACTCCAGGGCAAAGGTTCTCCAAGGGTTCTCTGAAAGATGGAATTCTTCCCAACTCTCTCTCTCTCCCTCTCTGTCTCTGTCTCTCTCTGTGTGTCTCTGTCTCTGTCTCTGTCTTTCTCTGTGTGTGTGTGTGTGTGTGTGTGTGTTTTTCTGTGATAAAACATCTTGACAAAAGCAACTTAGGGGGTAAGAAATTTATTTGGCTTACAGTTCATTTACAGTTTATTATTGTGGGGAACTCAAGACACATGAAGCAGTTACTCACATTACATTCATAGTCAAGAACATAGAGCAAGGAATTTACAAACACATAGGAGTGCCCAGATCAGTTTCTCCACACTCATAGAGTCCACTATTCACTGTAACTATTCACTAGGGTATGGGTCTTCCCATTGGGATCAGTATAATCAGAATAATCCCTTACAGACACGTGCATAACTAACCTAGTCTAGACAGTTCACATTAGGACTTCTTAGATTACATCTAGATTGTATTGAGTTGACAATGAACACTAGTTCCCCTAGGGTCCTGAACTAGGCTCCAGCCACCTATCAGGAAGGAAAAAGGTTAAGTGCCTCACAAAATCTATTCCATCACCTTGGGTTCCTTTCTTTCAGTGAAGGTTTTCAGAAAAAAAGGGGGGGATAAAAAAATGACTTACTGGGGGAAAATATGAAAAGCACCCAGGGTCTTAATAAAAATCCTTGCCATTATGGGTTGAATCCAGTCAGAGCCAGTCCTTTTTCTTCAACCTCTTATGATTTCTGAAATATAGTTTGAAGAAACGTCTCATGACAATCTTTCAAAATGTCAGCCTATTTTGGAGTCGGCAAAGCCTGACTCTGCCTTGTTCTGTGTTGTATGAGCTTAACACAGAGAGCTATAATCTGAGAAGTTTTTACATAGAAACAATAAGAAAGCTGACAACTTTCATTTTAAGAAATCTTGAAAAGGTAGGGGAATTATGTATATTGTATTATTTTTATGCTTTTACTCGTGTATATGTGAATATTAGCACTTTATATGTAAATAAAAACTTCAGGTCATAAGTAAAATGCATGGTCTCTCCTTTGCAGGAAAAATGATCGTCAAAGCCATGTGGGGATTTAATAGATCTGTTCAGTCAATAATTCAAACTGTTTGTGTGTGTAACTGGCAAACTTAGAAAGTGAAAGTTAAAAAGCCATCAATCAATAGCGTTCTGCAGATGTGTTTTGTTTGGCTTTTACATGGGGCTTTTTTGAAAATGTGAATGCAAGTCAAGCCTTTTAAAATTAGACTTCATGTAAATACACATGTTTCTGGTTGTTCTAGAAACAACACAAAATCAGACTGCATTAGCATCCCTTCCATCTTTCACATAGTGGCATACAAGCCTTCCTAGCCCCAACTCCACCCTGGGCCCTGCAGAATACCACAGTCCCTACCACTTCCTGTTATTGTATGTGGTAGTGTCTTTACTTTTGGTGGTATCTACTTCTTTAGCATGTCGGTAACCTCTATACGAGTTTTTTAATTGATGAAATTTCCTCACCACCGTCTTTCCATAGATATGAACGCATCTCCCCTCTCCCCAACTCTTTCCTCTCTTTTCTGTTTATTTAGGTATTTATTTACACTGAGACTGTTCAAACAGGTCTTGTTGATAAATACAAATCTGGAACAAGAAGTATCATTTTGCCTCGCAGTTAGTTGTGGAGACTTTAAAATCATGGCTTGTTTGAGATCTACCTGAGGTGACCTGGTGTAGCTACCGCAGACAGCTCTATGGGGATTCATCACGTACTGTAAGAGCATACATTGTTTCCTTACAGTTACCAACTTGTTTTGTCCGGAAGTCGTTAAGGTCCTGAAGTTTCTGTAGAAGTTCACAAGCATGTTTTGAATAGGGCAGAACCCCCCATGTCTCACTACTATGGAAGGGTCCAGGTGAAGAATACATTTAGAACACCAGTGACTCTTGAAATAGCCTGCTTATTCAATAGTGCTGCATACTAGTTTGTATCTGAACATATTGTTGCCAGCATTAAACACCAGACTTCTACTCTCCCAAGGTATTTCCCCTAAAGTGTTTCCTGTCTCGGCATAGGGAACTTCCGGTGTTCCGGTCAGTCAGGCCTAGTGCCTTGAAGCAGTTCAGCTAGTTTTCTTTGTCAACTTATCACAACCCAGAATCATCTTAAAAGCAGGAACCTAAAGTGAGGGATTCCCAGGTCTCAGTGGCCTGTGATAGTGTCTGTGACAGATTGTCTTGGTTGTGGTTCATGAAGGAAAGTCCAGGTCACCATGCATCTAGGCTATACAAGGAAGTTAGCTGAGCATGAGCCAGAGACAGCTGTTTCTGCTTCAGTTACTGCTTGAGATCCTGTCGTCACTTCCTTGAGATGAACTATGGCCTGGAAGTGTAAGCCAAATAAACCCTTTCTTCCCCAGTTACTTCTGGTTAGACTGTTTTATCCCAGTCACAGAAAATTGAGTAGAATGTGGTTCTTTATTCTTCTTTTGCTCTCATCCGTCCATCCTTTCATCTGTAAAACCTAATGATGTTACACTGAAAGAATTCTACCAAGCATTAGCTTCTCATTGTCACTAATATCACCACAATTAAAGGCAAAGCTACTGCTCATCCACGTCATGAGAAATATCTTCTTACTTAGTCTCCATTGCTCCTTTTATTCCCAACATGGCAACCGTGGGGATCCCTTCCAGACAATGTTTCAGATGCTCCCTTCAGATGTCCCTTTCAGTTCAACCTGTTGAGCTGCTTCTCAAAATCCCCTAATGCCTCTCCAGTAGCCAGAGTCCAAGCCAAAGTTGTTGGTGTAGCTAAACGTTCCTAAATGATTCTCACCCCCCTCTCCTCACCTTGTGAGACTAAGCACCTCCCTTGCACACTTCAGTACCACAGACCTGTGGTGGCCTCTCAGGCATTCCACACCCAGGGCTGAGAAGGAGGTGCAGTGGGTATAAGCATGAAGGCAGGTCAGAACCCGGCACTCATAAGATTGCTAGTGTATTAGTCTTGCTTATACTCCAGCCCTGGGGAGAAGGAAGAGGGAAGGGCAAGGGAGACCCCTGAGACTCCCTGGCCAGCTAGTCAGCCTCCCCAAAGGCACAAATGTTAGGTTCAGTTACAGAAAGACCATCTCAAAATTTAACTTGGGGAGTCATAGAGAAAGATGCTCAGAGTTGACCTCTGGCTTCCATATGCACAGAAATTTGAGAGCACACACACACACACACACACACATGCATGTATATGATACACACAAACAGTATGCCATACTCACTTCACACCCAAAGCCTTATTTATATCAGCTCCTTTGCCTAGAATGTTCTTCCTCTAAAAAGCCCTCACTTCTTTCAAGTCTTTACTACATGTTATTTGTTGGCTGGAGTCATCCCTAGTCCACTGAAGAGCCACGGAAGATAGTATACATCCTAGTATGTATACACACATATACATACATGTATACATACACATACACATGCACACACATATACAGACATATATGTACACACACATATACACATACATGTACACATACATGCATACATACAAATACACACATGTACACATACAAACATATATGTATACACATACATACAGACATGCACATATGTATACACACATATATACACACATGTACACATACACAAATACATACACATACACATACTCATACATGTATACCACATATATAAGCACATACAGACACACATGCGTACACAAATACACACATATACACACATGTATAGAAATATACACATACACATATACACATGCACACATACACACACACACACTCACACATACTGTTTTTGTGCTCTCACCATTTGGCATGCCATATGTCTTTGCTCAGTGGTTTTCTCTTTGTTACCTTCTAGAACACACACTTTCTGAGAACATGGACTTTCCTTGTATTTTTTTTTTAACCTGCTGTTTTTAGTTCTCAGAATAGCACATGGGAATGAGAGTTTCCTAATAAATAGTCAATGAATGAATTAGATAGGCATAGCATTATATAATTTCTTTAAGTTTTTAAGTATTTACATTATTTAAATAAATTTGCAAGGAAAAATGTTCGCATTCAATCATGAGTATATTTATCCAATCTTCTAAACTATAGCAGCTAAAATAAAAATGTTTATTTCTCAAGTTCTTTCGACATGACCCACAATTTCTAGTTTTCCAAAACTAAGTGCCTTTGCTCAGTCCCAAGCATATGGAAAGTCTATAGATGAATAAAGAAAAGTTTGTGTTTTGAATTATGCTATAGGGGCCTCAGCATGATACCTCAGTGGCTGCACACTCAAGACAGCTGCATAAAGGAGTCTTGAGCATCTTTAAAAGGCCTTTCGTGGGCCCCTGTGGAGCTAGCTGACTGTGGCTCCCAGCCTGGGTCTGTGTATTCAGAACGATCACTCACAAGCTTGTTTTAACATCTTCCGGGAAAGGAGCTGCAGCTCTTGGGCCTACATTATTTAAGTGTACCTTGCATCTTCTGAAGCTGGAAAAATAAAATTGCAAAAAGAATAAAAAATAAAAGAAAATATGCCTGAAAAGTGTATTCAATTAGGGTACTTACAAAATTTTATTTAAAGGCAGAGCATTTGGCAGGAGACACAAGGTAGTGAAATTTAATTATTTTATATCAAAATCTACCTCTTGCACAGTCAAAAGCACTGTTGTAACCAGAATTCATAACAGAAATAACTCTATATACCAGTGCTTCTCCACCTTCCTGATGCTGCTGCCCTTTTAATACAGTTCCTTGTGTTGTGGTGACCCCAACCATAAAATACTTTTCATTACTACTGCATCAATTGCAATTTTGCTACTGTTATTAATTTAATGTAAATATCTGATATGTGACCCCTATGAAAGGGTTGTTTGACCACCAAGAGGGTTGTGACCCACAGGTTGAGAGCCACTTCCATATAATACAATTCTATTGGTTTTGAATACTGAGACAAGAGAATCACAAGTTTAAAGCCTATGTGGCTCCAGAAAAATGTTCAAGGTTAGCCTAGGCAACTCACAATCTTGCCATGTAACACAATCTTTAAAATGTAAAGATCTGGAGTGTATAGGGCCAGTGGTAGAGCACTTGCAAGTAATGACCAGAGCTATAGTCCAATTTCCTGTAAAAACAGTTAATTTGTTTTTTCGAGACAGGGTTTCTCTGTGTAGTCCTGGCTGTCCTGGAACTCACTCTGTAGACCAGGATGGCCTTAAACTTAGAAATCCTCCTGCCTCTGCCTCCTAAGTGTTGGGATTAAAGGTGTGCGCCACCACCACCGCCCGACATGAGAGTTAAATTTTTTTAAAAAGCACTGATGCAAATTTGATGATGATGTTTAAACAGAGAAATCCATTCAAAACTACAAAATTCTAACCCCAACTGTGATGGTTTGTATATGCTTGACCCAGGGAGTGGCACTATTAGAAGGTATGGCCCTCAGTAAATATCTTTAACAAAATTATAGAAGAAAATTTCCCTAACCTAAAGAAAGAGATGCCCATGAACATACAAGAAGTCTACAGAACTCCAAATAGACTGGACCAGAAAAGAAATTAATAATAATAATAATAATAATAATAATAATAATAATAATAAATACACCAAATGCACTAAACAAAGAAAGAATTTTAAAAGTAGTAAAGGAAAAATGTCAAGTAACATAAAAAGGCAGGCCTCTCAGAATTACACCAGGCTTCTCACCAGAGACTATGAAAACTAGAAGATCCTGGGCAGATGTCATACAGACCCTAAGAGAAAACAAATGCCCAGGCTACTATACCCAGCAAAACTCTCAGTTACCATAGATGGAGAAAAGATATTCCATGACAAAACAAAATTTACACAATATCTTTCCACAAATCCAGCCCTACAAAGGATAATAGATGGAAAACATCAACATAAGGAGCAAAACTATACCCTAGAAGAAGCAAGAAAGTAATCTTTCAACAAATCCACACAAACCTAATTACACCTCTTACAACAAAAACAACAGGAAGTGACAGGTACTTTTTCTTAATATCTTAATATAAAAATTAATATTACCAACATATTCTGATGGATTGAAATCCAAAAACATGAGGAATTAGAAATTTATTGATTGTCATCCAATAGTGTCTCTAATTTGGTAATTGGAGAAATAGGTTCAATATTGTACAATCTATATACACTCTCAGCTTGTTTGCTCATGACAGTGTCTTGCTGTGTACAACATAAGGGTATTGAAACCTTGCTTCTCCTATCTCAGCCTCTCTATTAGTAGGATTGTTTATTTCATGTCTTTACACTATACTATGGTTTTCAGAACAACTTATATATTTCAAAAGTATTTATATAACCAAAAGAAACATAGATGATTAACTAGGGAGGTGGCTTGTAAGAGAACAACAAATAGTGAGACTGAATGCTTTGCTTGATGTTTGTAACTCTTGTATCAAGTTTGAAGAAGAGGACTTTATAAGTTGCTCTCTGAGATGAATGCTTTTCCAAATTATCACAGCCAATGAACCAAATTCTTACCATCACCTAATGTCTGTGCCACCCTCCAAACGGAACCATTGTTCATTGAAACAATTGGTGAATGACTTTATGGATAGACCATCTTAATACACACACCTTTTCTTAAATGAATGTAACCTGTTCTTTGTGGGCTGAGAATAAAGACACTCACTGAAGTCAAATAGCTTCGACCATAGCAGGAAGTCTGTATCCAAAAAACGAGCCTACAATTCATTCTTTGGCGCAGCAGAACTGTCAACTCTCAGTTTAGCTATGATGGAAGTAAAATCCTTTGATGATGTGAGGGTCATTGAAGTACAGCCTTATTACAATGAACTCCAATGTCTAAAAATTGTTCTTATTTTGGGCTTGTACCACCATAAGAGCCAAGATTTTAAACTCTACTAACAACAAAACGAAGAAACAAACAAGCAAACAAAAAGACTTTATTTATGTTCATTTAAAAAAAACTAGTGGTGTATTATTTTAAAATATACAGTTAATAAGTTTGGAGCTATTTAAAATTTATATTGAAAAAAATGTGTTTTCAGTATTGCTGTAGATGAGCATCTACATAAGACTGTTAAATTGTTGTTTTACATCAAACTTATAATACTCATTTTTATTGTTATGTTATAAATTTTAAGGAATATGACAAAAAAAGATATTGTAGGTATTGAAGGAGGGGTCCCCTGGGAGGACTTGGGGTACAAAAGGGAAACAAGAATGTGATTTAATTCTATTTACTTAAAATATGTTTTTAAATGTTAACAAATTCAGATAAATTGAAATCATGTAACTTTCTCATCATAATGCAATAAAAGTTAAAAATAAAAAAAATAAAACATAAACAAACAAAAAACAGAAGGTGTGGCCCTGTTGGAGTAGATGTGGCTTTGTGTCACTGTAGGCATGGGCTTTAAGACCCTCATCCTAGCTGCCTGGAAGCCAGTATTCTGCTAGCAGCCTTCAGATGAAGATGTAGAACTCTCAGCTCCTCCTGCACCATGCCTGCCTGGATGCTGCCATGTTCCCACCTTGATGGTAATGGACTGAACTTCTGAACCTGTAAGTCAGCCCCAATTAGATGTTGTCCTTTCTAAGAGTTGCCTTGGTCATGGGGTCTGTTCACAGCAGTAAAACCCTAACTAAGACACCAAGCAAAATAAATTCCTACGGAAATGCTTTTATTCCTACTTACAGTCCCAGACGCAATTAGTTTACTGTGTAACACTAGAAAAATGTTATGAGGGGACAGAGCATGAAGTGTCCCAGAATCCCTTTTATTAGAGTTAAGCAACTCTAATGAGATCACTGCACATAGGAAGGGGATGGAGATGGCTGCCATCCATGTAGCCACTGCTCTGATGACATGTGAAGCAGGTGGTTGCTGCTGAGGGCTTACGAAAGGCCATGCTTCACCTGTTCATGGATTCTAGCCGCACTTGTGAAGTTGCCTCTGCCACACGCTTATGACACAACAACACAGTGTCCCAGCATTTTAAGTTACAAATGATGCTTTTGCCTTCATACTAGGCTTTTTGAATATTTTCTTATCATCCAATATAAAATATTGAAATTAACTTGGGAAGAGGGGGAAGCTCTCTAAAGTACTTCTTATTCTCATGTTTAAAACATAATAAGTTAGCAATATAGTTTTTAAAATTCGCAGCCTTACTGTTACATTTTTCCTCAAAGCACGAAGGGTCAGCATTTTGATTATGCTAAGGGATCACTGTATAATTTAAGTTGAAAACACACCTTGGGAATCAGAGGAAGCTCTGCTCTGCTATGCAAATCTGGCATGTTACTCCCCGATTTCAAGGTTTCTATGGCTTTGTATTGCTCTCAGGATAAAGTCCAAATTCCTTAGTATGGTTGTTTGAATAGGTTTGGCCTCAACAGACTCATGTGTTTGAATATGCTTGACCCATGGGGGGTAGCCCTATTAGGAGGTGTGACCTTGTTAGAATAGGTGTGGTCTTGTTGGAGGAAGTGCTTCTCTGAGTAGGTGAGGTCTCCTATGCTCATCCACCCAGTACAGAAGACACTCTCCTCTGCCTTCAGGTCATGATAGAGAACTCTCAGCTCCTTTTCTAGCACAATACCTGCCTGCACACTGCAATGCTTTCCACTATGACGACACTGGACTGAAGCTCTGAAACTGTAAGCCAGCTCCAATTAAATGTTGTCCTTTCTAAGAGTTGCCTCGGCCATGGTGTCCCTTCAGAGCAAAGAAACCCTAAGACATTTAGCATACATCAACAGTAGGCGGGAGCCACATTTTACTGGATCTTGAAATGTGCTGGCTTTTTACAGAATGCTGTCTGCATGCTTTCCCCATGCCTTCTGGCCTCTTTCTTCTTCCTTCAAGTCTCAACACTGAGCTCTCAGTAGCTGCCCCACCACCACCCCATAACACACAGCACTCCCTCTTACAACAAAACCATCACATATTGTAATAAACATTTTCTAGAGAGCCAGAATCTATGGACTATTTGTTTAGACACATAAAAAGAGATTTATTGAGGAGGATACACTTGTGTGATTATGGAACTAAAAAGCACCATGACTTCATATGCAAATGTGGTTGGGGATACTACATGCAGTTCCAATGTAAGGAAAGAGGCCTGAGAACTGGGGGAAGCAGGAGAGAGACCGGTGGTATCATTCCTAGTCCTGGTTCAGAAACTTATACATTATAAGTACCAATGTATGTGGATGTCATGGCTCAAGAAGAAAAACAAACAAACAAAACAAAATACAAACAAACAAAGATGCTTTCTCTGCAATTTGTTTACTCTTGCCCTTAAGAGGAAGAATGGTACCCATGCATACTAGGAGGAGCCCAATAAACCCCACAAGCATCTTCACTAAAACATCCTGAAATGATGTTTTGTTAACAAGCTGTGCATCCCTCAGCCCAGTCATGTACATTAGAATTAACACTGTAAATTCATCCCCTGTGAACTTGGCACCCATGTTTATATACTTAAACATATTTAATCCCCACATAAAGACAATAACAAGATCACAATGTCATCTAACCCCATATAAACTTATTTCACTTAACCAAAACTACACTAATCCATTTCCCAGGAAAGAAAGGGGAGTCTTACAATCATGTTGACTCTTTCCTGAAAACCAAAAACATAAACACCCTGATTCTAAACAAACAACATTCCAATATTTAAATGAGTCAATGCATCTGAAGAAGCCACACAGGGAGGGAATATAAGAAAAAAAGAAAACAAAGTTATTTGTTATGGATCTATATACAAAAACATTCAGAATAAAATGAGGAAGTACACATGACAATTATAGCCCTGGTGTTTGTAGCTTTTTACATGGTAATTAGCTGGCATTTAGAGTGATCTCTGTACACCCTGTATTCCCTTTGCCTTCAGAA
This sequence comes from Mastomys coucha, assembly GCF_008632895.1. Taxonomy (NCBI): domain Eukaryota; kingdom Metazoa; phylum Chordata; class Mammalia; order Rodentia; family Muridae; genus Mastomys; species Mastomys coucha. Next base: position 45,941,033 of record NW_022196910.1, read on the forward strand.
GCACCTCAGCTGAATAGGGTTGATTACCTGGTTAGGATGACCAAATCTCCATTTCTGAGAGTCTGGGACACTCGAAGGCCTACTTGCATTAGATCACTGTTTTCCAATGGTCTCACGGTGGATAGTGATCAGAGATGGTCCCATAAGGTGTTGCCTGTATTCCAGACTGAAATCACTATGAGATCTTAGTCAGGTTGGATGCCACAGTGATGTCATAATTCCCTTCTTGACCTGTTGATTCAGGGCAATGAGGAAGTCAAGGTGGCTAGGTAAAAGCCATGACCCAGCACAGTGGGATTGTTGATGTGACTCCTGTAGGGAGCGTTTCTTCCTTGGGGATGGAGACTCTGATCTAGCAGACTGTAAATAGGAATAGGAAACACTATTTTGCTATTCAGCTTCTGAAAGTAATTGACAGGCATGTTTGTTCTATGTGTGAGTTCTGGCTATCAGAGACACTAGTGTGCCTTGGCTACCTGTCCAGGACATAGTCTAGAGACTCTTATCCCAGCCCAAGAAGATATTAAAATCTAGCTGAGTCTGAGTATTTAAGAGGCCATCCTTCCTACTATTCTAGTGGGTTAGTTCTATTGAGTCAGACCTGTGAATTCCATGGACATGAGTCCTTTGCCGTGAAATAAAATCCAGAAGGGGTATATATTGAAATGCTATGGTACTGCATAAGACATCCTGTTCATCCACTGTGCATAGATTTTTCAAAAAGCATTACCAGTCAAGAAGATAAGTTTATGCATAGACTCTATATACCATGGTTATTATGGGAGAGATAGGAGGAGTGAGACTACAGGGATCAGGCTAGCTGATGCCATTTACTTACGCCTTTAGGAGTTGTTGAGCTCTGATTGTGTAATGGCTATTCCCGGTTGTGAACTTGACCACGTCTGGAGTGAACTAAAATCCAGAAATGCTTCAAGATCCTAAAGGCCTCGATTGAATCACCTGTGAAGATTCTCAGAATTTCTCAACAGCATTCTATTGACCCTTCAAATGCCACAGTATTGCAATGATTGCCAATTGGCAAAGCAGCTTACAAAGTAGCCACACAACCTATTGCAGATCCGTCTTGTTATTTGGGCTCCAATCAAATCAATAGCAAATGAGCCAAAATGACACACCCCAATGAGGAATACATTGCTTCAAAAACTTAACATGTCTCCTTGGCATTCTACATATTTCCAGTTGTAGGACAGACAGACCATATACAACAAATTAACTTCCACCTTAGAAGGTATCTGTCCATACCACATGCCACTGGGACCTTAAAACTTTCACTCAAGTAAAAGGTTGCTAGATTCTATCTGTCCCTGGGACTAACCACTGGTACAGAAGGCTCGTCAGAATTGAGAGTCTCAATGTCCCCAGTTCTATCAAGGGCCTTTCCAAAGACTAATCATTGCCTGATTGATGGTAGACAGCCTGTAAGGCTGGGAGCTCAATTTCTGTTGTACTTCAGCCAGTAGCCCAGTGAGGTTCAGCATTTGATTTTCAGAAACTTCATCCCTATGTCTACAGAAGATAAGGGACTCCTATGGGCACACACAGAATCTCTCAAGCCATTCCCATCTCACAAGTGTGGGAATTTGAATCCTGGACATTATCCTGTTTGTCTTCCCCCACCTACCCACTACACACATACAACTAGCTCTAGCATAACAGACTTTGTTACACCAGTGTCCTTATACTTATTAATTTTCCAAGGCATGTTTACAAGTATCATAGTCAAAACCACCTAACTTCTTGCCCCTGGAAAGCACTGACGAAGAGCAGTCAGTACAAATATTTTATGTATTTCTTTAAACAGTCATGCTGTGGGCATTGGTGCTCTGTTTACTGCTAGAAAGCATTATTAGCATCTTTAATTTGAATAAAATCAAAAGTCGGTTTTAGAAACCACAAAACAAAACTCAGAATGCTCTTCTTTAAAATGATGTCCTTCTACTGTCTCCAAATCTGTATTAATTACCATTTATTAATTTATAATCTATAGAACTTGTAGAAGATTAAATAGACAGACACATGATAGACAGACATCAATGGATTAATAATCTATGGTGGTTCCATAAAAGTCCCTGAATTACAGAATTCAGGATGTTTAAGGGCTGTTGAACACATGGAAGTGTTAAGACGATGGTCTGCAAAGAGAAGGCAAAAATCTCTAAGCCCATCACACATCAGTTTCTGTGGACATCTTTGACCATGCCTCTTTATCCTTAGCAAAGATCATCATGAGTAAAATGTTTCTCAGAGTTAGTGAGCCATCCAGAAATTATCCAGCAGTAGTTTAAGATCACAGGGACTTTTTTTTTTAATATTTATTTTATTTATTTTATGTGTATGAGTACACTGTAGCTGTACAGAAGGTCCTGAGCCATCATGTGTGTGGCTGCTGGGAATTGAACTCAGGACCTCTGCCTGACCCACTCCCTCGGTCCTGCTTGCTCCTGCATAATTCACTGTAGCTGCCTTCAGATGCACCAGAAGAGGGAGTCAGATCTCATTACGGGTGGTTGTAAGCCACCATATGGTTGCTGGGATCCAAATTCAGGACTTTTGGAAGAGCAGTCAGTGCTCTTACCCGCTGAGCCATCTCGCCAGCCCGATCACGGGGACTTCTAATCCATAAGCAGCTAGACACAGGGCACAACCTCAAACTTATGATTGGCATTTGAAGTGGAAGGAAGTCTCACAGGGACTAGCCTACAGAGTCAAGCCAGTCCCACAACACCCAGAGGAAGCTCCACTCCCAGGTTCTCTAACACGCCCAGGATCTCAACACCAGGAGTAACTGGGACCAGCAGGACCAGGCACACAGGAACTCCGCAAGCCTAATGGCTCTGGTTGCTTCTGGTCTGTCTTGGCTGGTTCCCTAAGCAGACCTTGGGACCAAATTTTGCAGCCAATCCCACAGCATCCATAGGTGGCCCCCCTCCCAGGCACTTTGATATACCCAGGATCAGAAGAATGGAGGTGAGGACACATCTGTCCCAACACTGGCAGCAGCTGGGACCTGCGGGACCCAAGCACACAGGTACTTCACCAGCCCAGTAACAGGGGTTACTTCTGGTCTGTCTGGGCCATGCCCTGAGCAGACCCTGGGCACAAACTCCACAGCCAGTCCCACAACACTCAGAGGACACTCCACTCCCAGGCGCTCTAACAAGCCCAGGATCACAGGATCCCAGATTCACAGGATCCCAGAGACAGCTTGACTCTGAGGAGTTCTAACACAACCAGGATCATAGGAATGACAGGCTCCAGTCATATTTAGCCAAGGCAGGTAGCACTAGAGATAACCAGATGTCTGGGGCAGAGGGCTGGGGGGGGGCAAGCATAAGAAAATAAGCAACACAGTTTACATCAGAACCCAATTCTCCCACCATAGGAAGTCCTGGACACACCAGCACACTGGAAAAGCAAGATTCAGATCTAAAATCACTTCTCATGATGATGACACAGGACTTTAAGAAAGACATAAATAACTTCCTCAAAGAAATACAGGAGAACACAGGTAAACAGCTAGAAGTCCTTAAAGAGGAAACACAAAAATCCGTTAAATAACTACAGCAAAACACAATCGAAAAGATGAAAGAAATGAACAAAACCATCCAGAATCTAAAAAATGCAAACAGAGAGAGACAACCCTGAAGATAAAAAACCTAGGGAAAAAAATCAGGAGCCATAGATGCAAGCATCACCAACAGAATACAAGAGATAGAAGAGAGAATCTCAGGGGCAGAAGACACCATAGAAAACATTGACACAACAGTCCAAGAAAATGCAAAAAGCAAAAAGCTCCTAACCAAAAACATCCAGGAAATCCAGGACACAATGAGAAGACCAAACCTAAGGATAACAGGTATAGAAGAGAGTGAAGACTCCCAAAGTAATGGGCCAGTAAACATCAACAAAATTATAGAAGAAAACTTCCCTAACCTAAAGAAAGAGATGCCCATGAACATACAAGAAG
>NW_022196910.1:45945441-45948855 GCF_008632895.1 Mastomys coucha
ATAGATGGAAAACATCAACATAAGGAGCAAAACTACACCCTAGACGAAGCAAGAAAGTAATCTTTCAATGAATCTACACAAACCTAATTACACCTCTTACAACAACAAAAAAAACGAGAACAATTACTTTTTCTTAATATCTCTTAATATGAAAATTAATATTACCAACATATCCTAATGGATTGAAATTCAAAAACAATGAGGAATTAGAAATTTGTTGGCTGTCATTCAGTGGTCTCTTGAATTTGGTAATTGGAGAAATAGGTCCAATATTTTACAATCCATTTACACTTTCTGCTTGTTTGTACATGACAGTGTCTTGCTGTGTACCACATAATAGTCTTGAGATCTTACTTCTCCTATCTCAGCCTCTCTATTAGTAGGATTGTTTATTTCATGTTTTTACTCTATACTATGATTTCAGAACAGTTTACATATTTTAAAAGTATTTATACAGCCAAAGATACGTAGACAATTAACTTGGGAGGTGGCTTGTAAGAGAACAACAAAGAGTGAGACTGAATGCTTTGCTTGGCATTTGTAACTCTTATATCAAGTTTGAAGAAGAGGACTTTATAAGTTACTCTTTGTCTGAGATGAATGCTTTTCCAAATTATCATAGTTAATGAACCAGATTCTTATAATGTCTGTGCCACCCTCCAAACGGAACCATTGTTCATTGAAACAGTTGGTGAATGACTTTATGGATAGACCATCTTAATGCACACATCATTTCTTAAATGAATGTAACCTGTTCTCTGTGGGCTAAGAATAAAGACACTCACTGAAGTCAAATAGCTTCAACCATAGCAGGAAGTCTATATCCAAAAATTGAGCCTACAATTCATTCCTTGGTGCAGCAGAACTGTCAACTCTTAACTTAGCTATGATGGAGGTTAAATCGTTTGGTGATGTGAGGGTCATTGAAGTACAGCCTTATTACAATGAACTCCAGTGTCTAAAAATTGTTCTTATTTTGGGCTTGTACCACAGTAAAAACCAAGATTTTAAGCTCTACTAAATACAATACAAAACAAACAAACAAAAAGACTTTATATATTTATGTTCATTTAAACTAGTAGTGATGTATTATTTTAAAATATACAGTTAATATGTTTGGAGTTATTTAAAATTTATATTGAGAAAAATGTATGTATTTTCATTATTGCTGTAGACAAGCATCTACGTAAGACTTAAATTGATTATTGTTTTATATCAAACAACTTTTATTATACTCATTTTTATTGTTATGATATTTTATAAATTTTAAAGAATATGACAAAAAAGGTATTGTAGTTATTGAAGGGAGTCTCTGGGAGGAGTTGGGATACAAAAGGGAAACAAGAATGTGATTTAATTCTATTTACTTAAAATATGTTTTTAAATGTTAACAAATTCAGATAAATTGAAATCATGTATCTTTTCTCTTCATAATGCAATAAAACTTAAATCAATAAAAAATATTTAAAAAAAGAAAAGAAAAACCTACAGGGTCTACAGTAACTTCAATTAATGTCAGCATTGAATTGAACTATAGGACCCCCTACTGGTGTCCATTGAAAAATCACTGGTAGTCAAAAGGGGCACAGTTCACTGAACAGATGTAGTCTGCATGAGAATCAAGAAGAGAAAGGAAATTTCAGTGCATTGTTTATTCTCGTGTCCTAGAAGGAATAACGTTCAAGTTGCAATTTTAAATAGGGCAGTAGGGTGGATCTTACTGAAAGGGTGGCCTTTGGATGCTTTGCCCCATATGTGTTTTAGGAGAAGAACATACAGGCAGAGAGAACGATTAAAGCAAAGGTCAGATTCTCACAGGTATAGCCCAGAGGCCATCCTGCCTGAAGCCCAGGGAATGAGGACTGAAGAAGTGAATGGAGGGAGATCAGAGATGAGCGCATCCAGGAAGGTTGGAAGGGATAACCTCTCACCCAGAGAAAAACCCTGAGCTAGACCCTGAGCAGGAGAGTAACAAGGTTCAGCTAGTATTTGAATATAAAACCACAACCTGGGGAACATACTCTATTTTAGTAAACAGGAAGATAATCTTTCTGAATTGCTAGTTTCCTTTCTCATATCCCTTGGACATTTTGTGTGTGTGTGTGTGTGTGTGTGTGTGTGCGTGTGCGTGTGCGTGTGCGTGTGCGTGTGCGCGTGCGCGTGCGTGTGTGTGTGTGTGTGTGTGTGTGTGTGTGTGTGTGTGTGTGTCGTGTGGTGTGTCTTCTATACCAAAGGAATCTGCATCCTATAATGTCTGAAATTTATCTAGTGTTTCTTAACCAAGAAGTCTTGGTAGGTAGAAACATGTTGACCTGTAAGTAGGATTTTCTTTTTTTCTTTTTCTTTTTCTTTTTTTTTTTTGAGACAGTGCATGACCAACTTAATTTTAGAAGACTGTCCTGAGATTGGGTAAAAGAAAAAAAATAATTTAAATATTTTTAAATTTAAAATAAGTTAAATTTCTAAAATTTCTAAAAAGGTACACCAGATTCAAGGTTTGGTATTCAAATTTGTTATAACAGCTACAAGATGGCCTTATAAAATGTTGGCGCATGGCTCCCTGTTCCTCCCTGTTCCAGAGTCCTCATCCTCTGGTGCAGTACTAGCCTCCTCCCCTAGACTCAACGGTGAAGGTTAGTGGGCTGCCAGGTCATCTGGCAAAGTGTAACTTGTTATCATTAATAACCCCTTCACAGAATTCAACTGCATGGTCTACATGTTCCAGGATGACTCTACCTCTGTAAGTTCAGTGGCACATTCAAGGCTGAGAATGAAAAGCTTCTCATCAATAGGAAGATGGTGATCTATCTTCCAGTAGTGAGATTCTGCTAACATCAAGTGGCAGGTGCAGAGTATTCTGTGGGATCTACTGGTATCTTCACCACCATGAAAAATGCCATGGCCCACTTGAAGAATTATCATCTCTGACCCTTCTGCCGATGCCCCCATGTTTGTGATGGGTATGAACCATGAGAACTATGATTACTCACTTCAGATTGTCAGCAACGCCTCCTGCATCACCAACTGCTTAGCCTCTCTGGCCAAGGTCATCCATGACAACTTTGTAATCATGGAAGGGCTCATGACTATGGTCCATGCCATCACTGCTACCTGAAGACTGTGGATGGCCCCTCTGGAAAGCTGTGGTAAGATGGCCATGGGGCTGCCCAGAACATCATCCCTGCATCCACTGGTGTTGCCAAGACTGTGGACAAGGTCATCCCAGAGCTGAACAGGAAGCTCACTGGCATGGCCTTCTACATTCCTACCCACAATGTGTCTGGTTGTGGATCTGACATTCTGCCTGGAGAAAGCTGCCAAGTACAGTGATATCAAGAAGATGGCAGGCAGTGGTGGCACACACCTTTAATCCCAGCACTTGGGAGGCAGAAGCAGGTGGATTTCTGAGTTCGA
>NW_022196910.1:45948907-45957295 GCF_008632895.1 Mastomys coucha
AGCCTAGTCTACAGAGTGAGTTCCAGGACAGCCAGGGCTACACAGAGAAACCCTGTCTCGAAAAAACACACACAAAAAAAAAATCATAAAAAGAAGATGGCAAAGCAGGCATCCAAGGGCCCACTGAAGGGCATCCTGGGCTACACTGAAGACCAGGTTGTCTCCTGAAACTTTAGCAGTGGCACCTACTCTTCCACCTTTGATGCTGGGGCTGCCATTGTTTTCAATGACAACTTTGTAAAGCTCATTCATTTCCTGGTATGATAATGAATATGGCTATAGCAATAGGGTGGTGGAACTCATGGCACTGAGCATATCCCTCATAGCTTCCATCCCAGACCCCCAGAATAACATGAGTGTCCTTGCAACCCCTACTATCTTGAACACCATTAACAAAGTTCACTGCATGCCCCCACAAAAAATAATATTCATGCACTTTGCAGTCAGATGTTGTATGGGAACATGATGGAAGTGTGTTCTCAACTCTTACCAGATTTTATCAAATAAAAAGAGAACTTGTAAACTTATGGGAATTGGTCCTAGAAGAATTTTGTTGTCAACCAAAAAAGAAAGCCATTTTCAAGCTATTTCAAGAGTAAGCTTTGGAATTGTTTTATGTTAAAACTATTACAAATGGCTAATAGTACTGATAAAATATGTTTTAACTGCATGGGTGATCAAGGAAGTGCAAAGCAACCATAAGGTATTGGAAATTAATTTTGAGGAAGAAACACAAAGAAAAATTAAAGATGTTTGGGAAAGAATACTGGGATTGCATGAGAGAGAGTCTCAGTGTCCTTGGCCTTGTGAACAGGGAATTTTCCGCCATGCTATTGATGTGGTTTTTGGTGGAGGATGAGCAGAGCAAGGTGATGGTGAGGACTGTATCCCTAAGAAAAGATGCTATATCCTAGCTTTGTATTTTTACATCCAGGAAAATTTATTTAGGAAATGATGCAAAAGGAACTGTAATTACAGAGTTAGTCAGCTAACTAACTAGAGACAGGGAATTGTGAAGCTGACCTCCAACTCCTGGGTTCAAGAAATCCTCCTGCCTCAGCCTCCCAAAGAGTTGGGGTTTCAGGCATGGAATATTACTGTACCTCAGAATATAATCATCATCATAATCATCATCATCATCTTATTATTATTATTATTATTATTATTATTATTATTATTATTGAGGATTTTCCCTGTCCAATCACATTAGGGCAGTGGGAAGCTTGCAATTGGATAGGAGAAGGGAGGTGGAGCAAGGAGTTGAGGAGACAGAGAGAGAGGTCTCAGGAGGAGAGGGATAACCAGAATGGAGGCTCAGTGTGTTATCAAAAGTTTAGAATAATTGTGTTAAAACTTTATCATTATCATTTGGCTCTGAAATTATTGTATTGGCATCTTGTAAACTGTGTTATTATTGATACATAAATCTGATTGGCTAATTAAACATTAAGAGTCTTGATTCTCACAGGTAAAATTAGTTGTTGAGATGGCTAACCAGGGGTGCGTGGGGCATTGCATTTTCATGAGAGGAACTCAGGGGCCCGTCAGACCAATGGCCTGGGAGGAGCCATGTGGCCTCAAAGGGCTGGTGAGTTAGCAGGCCAAGAGATCAATTGAGTGAGATCACCTGGCCCAGGGGGTAGCTCTAGAGAGTTGTTGGCAGTGGCAGGAGCACGGGAGCATGACCTGGCCCCACTGAGACTTGGCAGGGTCAGTTTTTTATATTTCCTGCAACATTATTACTTTTTTAAAATTGAGACCAGGTTTCTCTGTGTCATGGCTGTCCTGAAACTCACTCTGTAGACCAGGCTGGTTTTGAACTCACAGAAAGATTCATCCACCTGCTTCTGCCTCTCAAATGTTGGGAATAAATGTGTGTGTCACCACACCTGGCTCATCATTATTATTTTAAAAAAATATATATATATATATACATCTTTCAATAGAAGAAAGGTTAAATATTTTAAATTGATATTTAAAAGTAGATATGATGGTAATATTCCACAAAAAATAATGATATGGGAAAACATGGAAGACATAAAGATACATTTGATGCAGAACAAAACAAAGGTCAGAGGCTTCATCTTAAGTAACACATATACATAAATGTGATAGAAATAAAACCAGGTAGACAGACAATTAGGTGGTAATGATGGCTAATTTTAAATGGTGAAGTCATAGGGATTTTCTTAGGTTTTTATACATAACATTCATAATAAATAACCATTCATAGTTCTACTGTTTAACTTCAGTATAAATTCTCCTCACTGAATATATGGATTTTTTTTCTATTTTCTGTACGCAAGTCTTCAAAATTGTTGTTGTTTACATTAATTTTATTTATTTATTTATTTATTTTTGATTTTTCGAGACATGGTTTCTCTGTGTAGCCCTGGCTGTCCTGGAACTCACTCTGTAGACCAGGCTGGCCTCGAACTCAGAAATCCACCTGCCTCTGCCTCCCAAGTGCTGGGATTAAAGGCATGTGCCACCACTGCCTGGCCCATTAATTAATTTATTTAGGAGTAGTTGGGAGATGTGGCAATCAGAGGTCAATAAGGAGGAGGTGGATCTCCCATTCCTCCATATGGGTCTCAAGAATTGAACTGAGGCCACAGGCAGCAAACACCTTTATTTGCTGAGCAACCTGTCACCCCACCCCATTCTACCCCATTATTTTAAAATAGAACAAAAATTAAGTTACATTTAGGCAATGAAAGCACAGGTGAAATCTTTTGATGTCATCTTTGGTATGAATAAGACACAGGGGCTCTGGGGAGATGTTTCCATTGTTAAGGTGCCTGCTGTGCAAGCATGGGGACCTGTGTTTGGATCTTCCAAGCCTAAGTGTGAAGCCTAGCATGGTGGTACAACACGCCCGATACTGGTACAAGAACTGAGGGTGGAGATAGGTGGATTCCCAAATGCCTAACTTCCCAGCCAGCCAAGTCTAATCAACAAGCTTCAGGTTCACTAAGAGATCCTATCTCGAAAACATGGGTGCAATTAAAGAAAGACACCTGATGCCAACCTTTGACCTCTGACTTCCTCTTGCATTCATCCATGCATGTGTACTCACCCTAGCATGTATATACCATACACAATATAACAATGCAATGCATACAGAAGAAGAGGAGAAGAAAGAGGAAGAGATAGGGAGAAGGAGGAGGAGGTGGGGGGAGGAGAAGGAGAAGGAGGAAGAGGAGGAGGAGAAGGAGGAGGAGGAGGAGGAGGAGGAGAAGGAGAAGGAGGAAGAGGAGGAGGAAGAGGAGAAGAAGGAGAAGAAGAAGAAGAAGAAGAAGAAGAAGAAGAAGAAGAAGAAGAAGAAGAAGAAGAAGAAGAAGAAGAGGAAGAAGAGGAAGAAGAAGAAAGTAGTAGAAGTATAGATTACCTCCATTTAAAAAAGTTCTCAATGTTCTAGATGCCAAACTGGCCTGTTAATCTTCTGGGTAAAATGTGTCAGTGGCAGGCTCTCTGGTACTGATGGCCAGATATTTACCTTTACCAAATTATTGACCAAACTGACTTAACAGAGAGCTTTAAGGTAGGCCAAATCTTAAAAGTAGTGAGTTGAGGGATAAGCAACAGCAGTCGTTTGAGTACACGTCAACATGGAATGTGTAAAACTCTGAATTAAATTTGCCAGCAAGCCTCCTTGCTAGGAAGTAAGGAAGGCCATGAAGTGAATTTGTAACCCTTCATGGAGTTACCTGGATATTACTTACACACTGGAGATAAAGGAAGAACAGAGCCCCTCCCCAATTTTATATTCCATTCCTCTGGGTTTTTTTGCTGAAGATATTCTGCCCTAATGTCAGGCTTACTACAAATGAATGAATGAATGAATGAATCCTAACCTTTTCTGACATTAAGTAAGTTTTGAATCTTTTCAAGGCAAGCAGTTTAACTTGAGTACTAGGAAAGAAATTATATTGGTTATTTTAAGAACGATGAGTGCTTTCTTTCCTTTCCTTTTTTCTATTTCTTTTCATTAAGTCTTAGTTCTCTAACGTTTGGAAAACCAGCTTTTTCAGAGTTTCATTGCATCCCGAGGCCACAGTGCTCAATGAATTCAACATGTCCCCGTGGGCATTCCATCTTCCGGGAGTCCTCATCCCACAGCTGGCTTCGTGCAAATGTAAAGCACCAAGTTGCTCAAGGCGTCCCTTAAAAGCCAACTAAGTGGCAATTCCAGTCTCTGTTCAAACAGAGGAGTATATGGCAAATATCAATGTTGTGATGTGAAGGATGTATGGGACCCTGAAGAAAACAGCACACACACACACACACACACACACACACACACACACACACACACACGCGAGGACCCCTGTGCTTCCTTCTCTAGGACTAAGATTTCCTGAAAGCAGTTGCTCTGTGCATGGAAGTGAGCTGTTTAGCTGTTTTTCCCTTCCAATGATTCTTCTCATCCTGCTCCACACCATGATGCTGTTAGGCCCCTTGTTATAAATCCTTCTCTCCCAGGATCCAGAACCTGGCACACTATGGCTGCTCTATCTCGGTCTTCACTCTCCTAGGATGGACATAAATTTCCTTTCCTTTCTTTTCCTTTCCTTTCCTTTCCTTTCCTTTCCTTTCCTTTCCTTTCCTTTCCTTTCCTTTCCTTTCCTTTCCTTTCCTTTCCTCTCCTCTCCTCTCCTCTCCTCTCCTCTCCTCTCCCCTCCTCTCTTCTCCTCTTCTCCCCCTCCTCTCCCCTCCCCTCCTCCTTCCTTCCTTCCTTCCTTCCTTCCTTCCTTCCTTCCTTCCTTCCTTGAATAAAGGCCATAGAATGAACCCCTAAGATCTCTCTCAAGCCACCTCACCATGGTGCAGTGCCCCCCTAAATCAAGAGAGAACAAAGCTGAAATGTTTCACATGCAGAAGAGCATACGTAGGAGGGGTCAAACAGCGGAATAGCATTTCCTGCTCATTTAAACTCAGTTTTTAGCTTGGAAGTCACTCACCTTCCTTTGCCTTTGAAGGTTCTGAGTCAACCATCATGAACTGGGAATGTGAACCAGTTGCTCCATGAGCTCCTTAACCTGCAGGTGAAGCTTGGATTGGCTGCAGCTCCAGCAGGCACTGCAATGGCTGTTGGCTTACGTCCTCACATCCTAAACCGACTCTGGGGATGTCCAAGTCTGAGTTTCCAGAGTCCATCTTCTATCAGCACAGCCTCATCAGCCTCCTATAGACATCCTATGTGCGTGCTATGTGAAACCATTAAGGAAGCATTCAGAAAACACATCTGCCTTTGGCCTGGGGAAGATGTGAGAAAGGAGATTCTTAGCTTCACATTTTCATTCGTCAGGACTAGAGGAGTTAGCCTTATCCTTACCTTCGATTTCATCAAATACAGGGCGCTGTAAGTGGACTGAGAAAATGTCCCTTTGTTGGCTAGCCTTGTAGTATATTGCTTTAGGTTATCTTTCCACTTTTGCGCATTTTTCTTTTAATTTGGTGAGGAATCACCATGCAGGGCCTAATCCAGTCAGTCTTACTAAATGAATGCTCTCCTTGGGTGCTCACAGGTGCTTTGCCTGTGTTTGCCTGATATTCCTTCTAGCTAAATGGGATTAAATTACAACTTTGATATTAATCCAATGCTGCACATGCAGCCTAAAGACCTTAATATCAAGAAAGTACTTTTTAAAAAAAGAATTGTGTAATTTATGGCAGTTTTGTGGAAATCCCTCAGAGCTAGATTAAGAAGTATAAACATTATACTGAGAGATTTAAATAAAATGAGACAGAGCAAGAAGGAGCTGGCCTTGTGTGAAAGGGTTTGTTCTAGGGTTCAAGTTGCTGCTGGCTTCTCTATCTATAAACCTCTTTCCTGGCCTCTTCCCCTGGGTACCAACAGTGAATCACAATCCAGCCTAGAATATGTGTAAAAACTCTTGGGGTTAAGTCACTTATATTATTAATAACCTGGTATCCTACACTGAGAAAGTGAGGCTAACAATTAAGTTGTTTGATGTTAAATCGCCTTTTTTATTCTCATGGCCATAGGTTAGGGCTGCTTTCAACCTTGGTTGTCACAACTTCTTTTTGCAGTAGGCAGTTGTTAACACAGAGATTCACAACTGGTAAAAATGTTAGAAAGTGACTGTAGAGTGCTACGTTTTAAACAAGATAGGTGCACACGGGCTCGTGCTCACACACACACACACACACACACACACACACACACACACAAACAGAGAGGGGGGGGAAGGGGGGAGGGGTGGAGAGAATACCACCCAGGGAGCATCAAAGGTGAGAGGACAGAGCATACGAGGCAAGGGATGGAGAGAGCACTGTGAAATGCTGTCCTCTGGACAGGACATGGCCATTGCATCCTAAGCTCACAACAACTGTGGTTACTTGTCAGGCAGGATCTGTTCAAGATTAATCTCACCAACATTCACACATGGATGGTTGAGGGGCTCACACGTACTAATGGCGGTTAATGGTTGCTGCAGAGAGAAATAATTTTCTTCAGTGGCGTAGCCACTAGTAAGTAGCCCCTGATCCAGTAAATAAGCCCCCATGCATGCTCACATAAGGAACACTAAATTCAGTGGGTCATAAATGAAAGACATAAAGGTGTGGAAGGAGCTTGTTGGAGAGAAGAGGGCTCCAGGAGAATGGGAGGGAAGAAGAGAAGGTATCAGAGGTGAATGTGATCAAAATATGTACACATGGTAATTACTAAAGAATGAGTAAAAATAGTTCTAAATTAAGCTTTCTAGCTTTGAGTGTACCCATCAGTGGCTAATGTGGGATTAAAACAGCATTTTCTGTTTTTATTTATTTATTTATTTTTGGTTTTTTCGAGACAAGGTCTCTCTGTATAGCCCTGGCTGTCCTGGAACTCACTCTGTAGACCAGGCTGGCCTCAAACTCAGAAATCCGCCTGCCTCTGCCTCCCAAGTGCTGGGATTAAAGGCATGCGCCACCACCACCCAGCTGCACTTTCTGTTTTTAAGTTCAGCACTTCTTTCTAGAATAGTGACTCTTACACTAACATGGCTTCACTTTTTCTATAAAATGATCTTAACTTAAGAAATAACTGGCTTTTACTTCTTTTTCGAAGCATGGATATTCACAGCCATTTTTATCAAGATCTACGTGGAGGGGTTGCTGATTTTCCCATCAGGCAGTTCTCACAAGGTACCCTGTGGTAAGACTGCCAGAGTTCCCAGAATACATGAACTATCCTGATCTCTGTTTATGTGGTCCATTTCTTTCTGAGCTTACTGGTATAAGTTTCTATCCCAGTCACTCCATAGAATTTCAACACAAAATTTCATGTGTGTTATTTCTACCTAATGCTAGACAAAACTAAGGGCTCCCCCAACCCAAAAGCATGAATACCTCTGACAGTGAATAATTTGTGTCCTAAACTTGAAACTAGACTGCTAATTTCTTCCTTTGTTGGTGATTTCCTAGACAGCTTTTGCAATCTGTTTCCACACTTGAAAGCTGCACAATGTATCTTTCCCTTTTGAGTACCTGGGACTACACCAGCCACTTCTGAGAAGGGAAAAGGTAAATGATTAATTATTGACATCAGTGTCTAAATAATCGATCAGAAGTTTCTTCTTTGAGACTATATTCCTTTTAAAGGGGGGAGCTAAATCAAAAGCAGATGCCTGACTCAAAGCACTAGGGATCGTGTGGATGGTAGGATCTCTAACGCAGCCCTTTTAAAGATTGTGGGAAGGAAAGCAACTTTAGACAAGGAGATGGCATGGCTTAAATTACCCAAAGGGGACTCTTGACTTTGGGCATGCAATCTCTTTGTAATAATAACAAGCATCAGAGAATGAGGCAGCCGTGAACCTAACTCTTTTTCCTGTGCCTACATGGCTGAAGTAGAGCATGAATGTCAAGTCATATAACTATGAAAACATCACGACATGGATGAGGCTAAAGCCGTGGCATTAGGTGGACAAGAGTCAAGTCACTAGCCCTGTGATAGCCATGTGCCATTAGGCACACACACCTGTACTTTCCTCTGAAAATGGAGGGTGCTCCTGGCCAGGGTGAATGCAGGGTCACAGGTCAGGACAGGTAGAGCATCAACTTCTATGCTAAAAGTGTGTTTGGCACACACACCCTTGCTTTTTCCCCATCGGATTAAAGCTCTCCTTTCCTGAGTTTATTTTTTAAAACCAAAAAAACTCTTCTAGGAATTGGCAGCAGTTAGGATCACACAGAATATTTTAAGCTCCCATGAGAATTCAGGGAAGGCAATGCCAGAGTAGAAAGTTTCTTATAGTCTATTATTATTATTACTATTATTATTATTAGTAGTAGTAGTAATAGTATTTTATAAAACTTCACTTACTGTTCAAAAGAGTCCATAGTTTGTGTGTGTGTGTGTGTGTGTGTGTGTGTGTG
>NW_022196910.1:45957305-45975713 GCF_008632895.1 Mastomys coucha
TGTGTGTGTGTGTGTGTGTGTAAGAGAGGGAGGAAGAGAGAGAGATTAAAGAGTCAAATGCCTTCTGTACTCTTCCAACATTTAAAATGAAAGTCCCTGCTATGTACCTGTGTCCTTGCACAGGCTGTGAGCATTTGAACTCTGCAGCCTTCTGAGTTTTTGTTTCAGGAAGTTTGATTTTGAGATCTAAGTTTAGAATAACAAATGGCCTCTGCACTGGGAGTCCCATGTCCTGACTCCTGAGGCAATGTAACTTCAGCACTCCCCCTAAGAAATTCTAAATATGTAACCTCTTATTTCTATTTTTTGATGAGCCACTTATGTAAATTCTGTGAGAATCAGCATTCAGATCTTGTGCAGAACCACCATTTCATTCTCCAAGGATGTGAAATTTACTGTAAGTTCTCTATAAGATCACAAGTGATTTTTAGAGAAGCCAAAATAAATCAAAATGCATATGCACATATAAGTGTGCTGCTATTTCCAACTGATCTAAAGCAAAGCCATTTTCCTTGTCTGAACACTTCATGGAGTCTGTGCTAATATTCTTCAGACTGGCAACCAACTGAATGGCCATTTCACTGTTGCCTCAATGGTCACTACTTGCCAGTTTCCCCTGCTAGGTGGGCAGACTGCATCCAGCCTCACACTGGGGCTAGCTCAGACTATTGCCTATCTTGCCCTCTTCAAGAAGGAAGCTTTTACCCAGGTGTGGTGGGTGGTACACTCATGTAATTCTGGCACTTGTGGAGGTAGAGGTAGCAAGGCCAAGAGTTCAAGGCCAGCATCTGTTGCATGCCAAGTTTTAGTGTCAGCTATTCTTATTTTGGAATGAAAAAAATTCTGGTTGATAAGAAAGTGACTGTACCTATCTCAAAGCTGGTTAAAAGAACAAAACAAAAATATAGATTTTTCTGGCAGAAGTCTGGTGATCAGATATTTAAAACTTTCTGGTTTGCAGGAAGAGAGTACACTCTGTGCTCTAGACTTCTAAAGCTCAGATTTTGTGTCCCGGATTTAAGTTTTCCAGCATAGTTTTCCAGTGTTACTCATTTCCCACGGAGTCCTCTTTCCTTCATAACGAAGCTTGAATCTTCCATAGGAAGTTCCACCATATCTGGAATCCAGCACTATGTCTAACACCAAGGTCAGTAACACACTAATAAATTCTAGATGAATGAAAGATAGTTCCTGTTACTTGGAGATGTTTCAACAATTATTAATCATGATAAAGGATTACTTGTAAAGACAGCTTTTAGTGTGTGTGTGTGTGCATGTGTATATGCATGTGTGTATGTGCATGTGTGTGTATGTGTGTGTGCATGAATGTGTGTGTGCATGTATATGTGTGTGTGTTCACATGTATGTGCATGTATGTTCACATGGGTATGCGTGTGTGCATATGTGTGTTTGTATATGTCTATGCATATGTGTGTGTATGTATTCACACACACACACACACACGCACAGGCACACATGCACCATAGTGCCTCTGTGGCAGTTAAAGGACAACTGTCAGGACCCAGTTCTCTCCTTCCACTATGGGAATGCATCATCAGATTGAGTGGCATGTGCATCACTCGTCCAGAAATTTCACTAGCCCTAATAGATTATTTGTTAGAATGTTGGTGTGCCAATACTGACCCAACATGCTTCACTAACCTCTGCAATGTGCACTAGAGTTCACTCACTGTGCTATATACTTTATGAGTTCTAACTGGTGAGTAAGGACAGTCATTCACTATCACCACATCATATGGAATAGTGTGACCAAGTCATTCTTCAATACAGTTGTGCCTTATTTAATGATGAGGATAGTTGGAGAAATGTGCCCTTAGGCTTGTCCACCACTGTGCTGACCCTAGGTTCCTCATCATGTGCTAACATCATGGAGTGTATACTTATGCAAAGCTAGATGGTAAAGCCCTGTTACTGGCCATGGCCTCTTGACCCAGTCCTAGGATATGTTAAAGATGAGAGGCATGAGGCTCCTGTGGGTATAACAGAGCTTACTATTGTATAATATGCTTTTTTTAAATACATAGAGGTAATCTCTACTCTAGTGGTTCTCAACATTCCTAAGGTATGTAACTAACCCTTTAATAGAGCTCCTCATGTTGTGGTGACCCCAACCATAAAATTATTTCATTGATGCTTCAAAACTATAATTTTGCTACTTAATGTAAGTATCTCATATGTAGGATATCTGATATACAATTCCCCAAAAGGTCATGAGCCACAGGTTGAGAATCACCGCCCTGAAGCAACAGTAAAAATTGTAGTCTAATAAGTACAAAAACAAATGGAAGAGCTGACTTCTCTACCATGTATTCTGCATGGTACATAGTGTGTGTTCTGTACATCAGCAGTGTCACAAAAATGTGTCATAAGCAATAGGAAATTTTCAGTTCCACTGTGGTCTTGTGTGACTATTGTCACTTATGAGCTTTAAAACTGACTAAGAGGTTGTTGTGCTGTGTGTGGCTATAGAAAGAACACAGCAGCACTTAATCCTGTCTTCCTCAGGGAGAGTTCTAGTCACATTGTAAAAGTTAAGAGTTAATGATATCTTCTGTTAATGGTGTCAGCACTCACTCTTTCATGTGTGTGTGTGTTTGACTATTTCCTGTAGGCTGTGTCATTCAGTCCACACAGTGACTTCGTAAGTGCCCGTTTTCTGAGATCTTGAAAGCTCAGAGTGGATAACTAACCTTTACAAAGTTCAAATAGCTAAGGAAGGACAGAGCAAGGCTTCCAAGCCAGATTAAGTGAGGCTCATTCATGCTGCTAAATGGTGAACTGTTTAATGATCAAAATGCTAAAATTAGTTCCTTCCACCATTTGCGGAGCAATTAAGGATGCAATTGAAAGTGGAGCCAGATGGCATCGCTTTCCCAGCAGCTTGTGCTCTTGACCTGCGTGGTAAAGGGGTGATAAGCTGAAAGTGAGTCTGGGGTGGTAGTGCTTGGTGCCCTAAGCCAGCTCCCCAAGGTATGCAGCCACAGGAAAAGAGGAATCTAGGCAGAGCACTATGCAGTCAGGCCATGGAACTAGAGTGAAGGAGTCCACACATGTCATGGTTCAGTGGTTCCGTGTCATTCAGAGGAAGGCTGAAGAGTGGAGGGAGACAGTAGGAGGAAGTGGAGGCACCAAGCAAACTGTGGGTGAGCACAGAGGCCAGACGGGCAGCATCTCTGTTAGCAGCTAAGGGAGAAGGAAATGTAAAGCACAGTGAACTTTCCTAGTGCAATGTATTCAGAGAACAGCCCCTCCACCCACACAGTGGTCACGTAAGTCAATCATAAGCAGTAGAGAAAGCATGTCCCCTCTAGGGGTCGCCTGCCCTTGGGAAGCTCCGAACAACAGATTTCTTCTTATCGGATTAAAATCCTCAGATGCCCTTCAGAGCCCTCAGGACACCCATCTTTCCTCTTCTTCAGGCCATTCCTTCAAGTATCACACACAGGCTTATTTTACAGGTGCGACTGCCACATGCTGTGTCCTCAGACACTGAATATCAATGCAGAAGAGTGAGGTCTCAGTTCCCAGATAAGATTTCAGCCTCTTAACAATTATTTACAAAACCATCCACTGAGGACTTGCGTTAGGTTGACCTTATGCTAATTAAGAAGATGGATTAATCTTCATAATTCAGGGGAGGAATATTTTCTTCTACCAACTACTGAACGAGAACTCAGAGACAATTTTCATTAAGACCCACACTGCTTCTTAAGAACATTGTCAGAATTACAGGATCCAACTTCAGGCCTATTCTTTTGCCACCACTTGACCGAGGATGACCTTCTGTCAATAATGGTTCTACCCACTGTAGCCATCAAATAGTAGAAGTTTAAACAGAATTTCATATTTGAAGGCTGAGGGAAAGTTTGAAAGCTAACCTAACCCTATATTTCCAAGCCCGCAGTTTTCAGGTGGTTGATTGCCCCAGAGTGTCATGGCCAACTTCACCGTCACCAGATGAGGATCTCAGGGATAGTGAGAGACTCTGGTCATTATAACAGCAAACCCCAACTTTTCACTGACTTAACATGGAAGGGCCTTGTACAAACTCTGACACAGACATCATTCTTTGACATGTAACCTTCTGTGTATCCTGTTACGGATTACAAAATTCATACATTGTAATGAAGGCCCCAGTACCTCAAACACGAGCTTCTGGGAAACAGAAACGTTAGTTACTTCAGAAGAGGTCATCCTGAAGGGGGTGGGAGGACGCACTTAATCCTGTAAGATTCTTTCCTCATAAAACTGCACACTGGCAATACAGAGAAAATACACACAGAGGAAGGCCACACAAGCTAAAAGAGATGCCTGGAAGCCTGAAATGTATCCTTCCTTCCTTGCCCCCAGGAGCCAACGTATCTAGAACTTCAGTTAGGCTTTTAACCTTTAAACCCATGAGGTGATTCTGCTGTGTAGTCTCGGTTCACAGCACTTTGATATGACAGATAAAGTAAGTAAATAAATCTGTAAGTGGAGTCATCTTTCCATGATGTGGTTCAGCCATTGTCAAGGGCTCTGAGTTCATTAACAGTGCCATTGTGGCCCTGTAAGTAGATGAAGGACATTATGTGGAAGGCCACATTGAATTCTTTGGGAGGCAGATATGAAGGGGCATGCCTGTCTGCTGCATATATTACATTGGCAAGAACTCAGTCACATAACTAAACCTACCTGCAATGGAAGCTGGGAACTGCAGACTAGCTGTGTGTCTCTGAGTCAGAGGAAACAGGTATCACTCAGCAAAGCCAGCCTTGACTAAATTACAGTAGAAAGAGCCTGGAGGGAAGAGGCTGCTAGTGGTAAAGACTTCAGAGCCATCCTCTATTCACCATTGTATCTACTCACCAAGTGTTTAGAAATGGTCTGCATTTGCCAGCATTTAGCTGGGTGTTAGGAACACAGCAGGAAACAAAATGGGAGAATTGCTTTTCTTTCACGGAACTCACACTATGATAACTGTAAAAGATATGTATAGGATTTGGAACTTGTGCTGGTTTGTATATGCTTGGACCAGGGAGTGGCATTAATAGGAGGTGTAGTCTTGTTGGAGTAGGTGTGGCCTTGTTGGAGTGGGTGTGGCCTTGTTGTGTGTGTCACTGTGGGCTATAAGACCCTCATCCTAGCTGCCTGGAAGCCAGTTTTCTCCTAGTAGCCTTCAGATGAAGATGTAGAGTTAAATTATTGACATTTGGCACCTTTGGTAACAAAACCTAGCCTACTGCATATAAGATTACCTCGATTCTCCATCAATTGGACTCAGTATTTCTATTCATAGATTTCATCAAGATAGTATTGATATGTTATATACCAAAATAGATGATGGAAAAATGTCACTAAGGTATCAGTCACCCAGGGGATTAAAACAAGGAGTAAATTGTAATGACAACCAGTGAGGGAAAACTTCTATTCACTCAGGTGCATGAGCAACTTTAATATGTTTTATTTCAATGGTTCTAAGAATCAATAGATTCTATATGTTTAACAGGAAGAGTTATCACCAATGATTCATGTGATACTTGGACTTATGGCAGCATAAACCATGTAGACAATGCTGGGCATCTCAGTGAGAGAATTCAGTAGCCATTGAGCTGGATCTGAAGACTTGACATAGATGACTTAGGATCTAGAGTTTCTGCTAGCAAGGCATTGGAATTGAAGGTACCAGAGCCATTGCTATTGTCTCACCCTCTTCTGCTTGCTAACTATGGTATGGTGGGATAAGAAGTGTTGGTGATTTCAAAGATATTCTGAGTAGAACCCAGATAAAAGAACCCACAATAAAAAAAGTCTTGATCCCAGTCACTCACTTACAAGACTCATATACACAGATGAACAATGGGGAGAACAGGGCTGACTTTGCTTCTTAAATCAGGACATCTGGGGAGTGAGTTGTAAACCATGGGTGCCCAGCAGAGCTTTGTATGATGGTGGAAATATAATATTATGACCCATGGTCTCCAATAGAGCAGTCACCAAAGTCGTATGGTTATGGGATCCCATATGCTGACACATAGGCGTAATGATGGAACAATATTATTTTTGATTATTTTTAAACACTAATTTAAATTAGAAAATCAATACTACATTAGTTTATTCTCATTCTCGGATCTGAAGGCTAGAAATTCAAGACCACACTGTGAATGGCTCTTGGTGGGAGCATTTGTGTCCTGACCCATGTTGGAAAAGCAAATGCAAGGGGCACCCTCCCAGTGTAGAAACTCACTCCTGAGGAAATGAACCCAAGCCCTCGTGAGTAGGATTCATCCACTCATGAAGGCAGTGTCCCCATGACCGAGTCACTTCTGAAGTTTCTGTTGTCTCTGAATACTAACACACAGGGACTAGTTTTGCAACACAGGATCTCAGGAGCAATCTCCTTGCTCTACATTTTCTGTTCTCAACCAACTTATCCCTCTCAGTCTTGCTTTTCCCTTTCCTCCTAGCCAAGTAGAAAAAGAAAATTAAAAAAATAAATCCTACAAAGCAAGATATGAACACCAGCACACAGACAGCATATATTTGACATGTTTTTGGCTAACATAGCTGTTCCAAGTGACTGGATGGGATGAGCTTCCTTCAGGATCTAGCCTTTCTCCTGGTGACCAGTAGATATTCTTTTTAAAGTCAGGGGCACACCTAATTGTTCCTTGTGTGGCAGTGTCTGGTATTCAGCAGATCTTTGTTAATTGTGTGCTGAAGCTGGACCCCCTAGCTCATCATTTTCACACAATGTTTGAGTTCACTTGGCCAATACTAAATACTTATGCTGGGCGTGGTATCTCACACCAGTGCTCCTACTTGCAGGTCACATGCATAAAAATTTCCCCATACAACGTGGGGAGTCTGTGCAAAACAAGAGGATTTCAGCCAGAGGGAAATGGCATAATGCAATGGATAATTCATCAAATATTTCATTGTGATTAGCTAAAAATGTTTAAAAATCCTAGATATTTTTATTATCTCAGGCAGTAGAAGATGGTTGGCTTTATAAAACATCATATGCAACCTTAGTCAATTTATAGTGTGTCACTTGGTAGCTCAGAAAGCGAGGAGGGAGGAGGTAAGGACAAATTTCTACCCTCTATAGCCTTCCCACCAGCAACTTTCAGACTAGATCCTGACATGTAGGCCAAACTCAATCCTATAATCTTGTATTTTTTTTCATTTCTCTGTCTCTATTTTTGTCTCTCCATATCTCTCTCCTCCTCTCCCTTTCTCTCCTTCTCCATCCTCCCCCTCCCCCTCTCTTTCCCTCCTTCCTTCCCTCTGAGGATTAAACATAGGATCTTGTATTTGCAATATAAACACTCTTATCACCGACCTATTTCCATAGACTATATATAAATATAGATATAGATTAGAGATAGAGATATATTAAAGAGGGAGAGAGTGTCTGTTGTCCAGGCTGGTCTTGAACTCTTTCCGTGCCTTAGGAAGGCCTTGCACATGTGATCCTATCCCCTTAGTCTGTGGTATAGCTGGTGTTATTGGCCTAGACCACCCAGCAAGCTCTTATTAGCTTAGTGAGATCATGATTCTTTGTCTTGTGGGGGGTGTTCTGACAAGCACTTTGCTTGGGGATAGTTTCCTTAAGTAAATGCAATGCACAGTTGATTGGCAGTATCAGCCAGATCAGGCAACAGAATCAGGCAACAAAGTCCTCCACTGAGTGGGTGAATGGAGGGCCTGGGGCCAACTGGCAGTCTAGACCTAGGCTCTGTATCAAAGGTGTTCCAGATTCCCAGACCTTATTCATGCAAGGGAGGGAGTTTTCCCTACACATCCTTCAAGAGACCACTGCAAACACAACCCTTTTCACTAATAACAGTTTCTAATATCTTATGCTGCATAATCAAACCTCTGGGTATGCATGCAAATAGTACTATCTGAAGCCTTAGCTATCAGCATGCAGGCTTCTCTATCTTTAGACCTTTGCAGTTTTAACTAATCACCTTTGCCTATGGCTTTCTGATCAAAGTACTTTGGAGCCTACTGAACCAGTAACAGTGTATCCAGGGGGAAATGGAGGTGTTTCTTGTAAATGATGGGCCGTATGTGAAAGTGATAGTTCTCACTTCCCTTCACCCTGTGTCATTCATGGGAAGAAGTCCTATTTGGTGAAAGGAGGAGCAAAGCCCCTGAAGTCTTATCACCTTGGGGAATGGGCTTGGCTCTGCCACTGATGAGGTCAAAGACTGTGTTCTCTCTGTCTTTGTTTCCTCACCTGAGAGATGATTACAAAAAGATGGCACCACCCTGTTCTGTTGTTCTTGAGATAGAAGTGAACTCAAATAAATGCTTTGGCACGCTGACTCATATATAAAGACAGATACAGTCAAGTACTCTGTAACCTCAATGCCCCACAGCAAGATGGGAGGCACAGAAAGGAGAATCTGCAGAACTCCATGGGTAGCTAGTCTCTGTGTGTGAGTGTGTGTGTCTGTGGGTCTGTGTGTCTGTGTTTGTTTATGTATGTATGTATATATGTATGTATGTATGTAGTGTGTGTATGTGTGTGTGCAAAAAACAACAAACAACATGTACTACAAGAACCAATGCCCAGATGGAGAGATGGCTCAGCGGATAAGAGCACTGACTACTCTTCCAAAGGTCCTGAGTTCAAATCCCAGCAATCACATGGTGGCTCACAAACATCTGTAACAAGATCTACGCCCTCTTCTGGAGTATCTGAAGACAGCTGCAGTGTACTTACATATAATATCTTTAAAAAAAAGATAACCAATGCTAAAAGCTGTTCTCTGATTTCCACACATACTCACCACACACATACACATACACACACACACACACACACACACACACACACACACACACACATACACCATACACACACTACCCACATATGCCACACATGCACACAAACACAATTTTAAAAATCCCCATTTCATTATTAACTGAGATACGCAAAGTAAATTTCATCAGAAGGATAACTTTAAAACATCTGAGGGCCTGGAGTGATGGCTTAGTGGCTAAGAGCATTTTATGCTTTTGTAGAAGACTCAGGTTTAGTTCTCAGCATCCACAATAGTTATCTCACAACCACCTGTACCTCTAGCTCCAGGAGATTTGACATGCTCTTCTGGATTCCACAGGTACCTGCATACACGCAGTGTATACACTCAGACTCAGGCATGTCCACATACACACACACACACACACACACACACACACACACAAAATCTTTTTTAAAAAAAACTGATATAGTGCGCAAGGATATTTTATCTTAAATGTTCTTCATTAAAATTTTGTCTCTTTGAATGCTGAAAACATTCTGCAGGGCTAATTGCCAGTTAGAAATGAGAGTGTTGTAAACAGGCCCACAGCTAACTGCGTATACTGGCTTTTCAGGCTCAGAACGATTTCTGAGCCCAAATCTATGGCTACAGAGCACTTTACTATCACAAGCTCAAAGCTGAATGTGTTTAGGAGGCAGAGATGTCAGCGGGAGCAGAAGAGTTTGTCTCTTTTGGATTCTGTTGCTTACTCCTTATTTGAATCATGCGCCCTTTAGTGGGAAGAGTCTGCAGTGTTGTTTTTTTTCCCCCATGCCCACTGTAGGTATCAACTAAGATTCCAATGTTCAAAAATGGGCCCTTTCACATGAGATGCAAAATGACTAATTTAATAAATCCAAGAAAAGAGCTAGAGTTTGTATTTAAATAGAGGAGGCCAAGCTGAAGGCTGCAGTATTACCCTGCTACTCAGAGCTGGCCTACATGTGAGCAAAAAGCAACAATAGTTTAAAATTAAAAAAAACAAACAAACAACTTTTATCGTAAGAACTCATATGTATCCAGCATACTCTGTTTGTGTAACAAGATGGCTTGCTCCAACAGTTCAGGGCAAAAATAGATGAATATTTTCTATGTGACTTCTTGTCTCCAAAGTTCAGAAAATCAAATCAATAGCTGTAACAACAACAGCAACAAAAAAACAGATTAAAGGATAATAAAGAGGCTGAGAGTGGTCTAAGTAAATTGTATGCGTGCATGGCAACATGAAACCTCTTCCTTTGTACAGTCACAGAAGCCATGTTAAGAGACAAGTGGGTATCTACCACTTCAGTGACACAAATGGCAATTCCAGTACAAGGAGGTTTTGTTTTGTTTGAGATAATACGTGTACAGGCTTGATCCGTGAAGGCATAGGAAAGACAAGCGTCAGGGGTTTACAAGAGTACTCACAGGGCAGTGATTCAAATCCACACATGGTTCTTTAATTGGCTCTTTAGAGTATTATGGGATTGATTGCACACAAATGCTGGTGAATAATAAGGACATGAGAACAGACAAGAATCATTCCATGCACTCTTAAGACAGCTTGCTGCAGTGGGAGATCTGGGAGGGAGCAATATCAGGACAAAGGGTTAACGGTCATGTCAATTAAAGTGCCAGATCTTCCATCTGAAATTATGGTAGAATATGGACCTACTGCTGTGTTCACAAAGGTGTGGGGGGGGACCCAAACCTAGTTCAAAGCATTTAATGGCAGAAAGCAATTGATTTTCATCTTAAAGAAATCTTACTTGGGAACATGAAAGTGACCTATTAGAGCCTACATTTTATAGCTGGCTCTTCATTGGAATGTCATCTTCATCAGCTGCTTCATCTACACAGAGATTCACAAATGGAGAATAGACTTATGAATCTATCCTTTTGAAGAATTAGCCCTATGCATTATTCTCAATGATTTCATTCGCAAAGGTAGATTTTGAGTGGAATTCAGACGTGTCCGGGGTCCATCCAGCACCGAAACAAGCTCTGTCGTGTTTGGTCTCATTGAGGTTTATGTTCAGCTGTGTGTTAACCCCTTAGGAGAGAAACCCTTCATCAATTCCTTTGGGGAAAAAAAAAGACCCTAACTCTTTTTCTAACAACAGCATCTGAAGAATACCTACACCCACTACCATGCATATATATCCATGGCTGTGCATGATAGCCAATCACACTTGAATATTGCATGCAAAGATATTTGGTTGTGGTACTTCCTGAATTACATTTAAGCACCAGCTGCTTCAAGGGATCCATGTTATCACTCAGTAGTATCTCACCATTCTTTCCCTTTCAATATCAAATGACCCCATGGATATGCTTAGTTTCATGTGAACTCAGCTGACCTCTGGATGCAATAAGAGACTAGATATTTATGTTAGAGTGTGTTACAGCTTCTTCCCAGCACATACTGTCATAGACAGAACGTTACTGTATAAAATCTAATTAGGCAGTCAGAGAAGTCTCTGGACTAGATCCTTGATGGTAGATAGATGATAGGGACTATGCTGTTGTAAGAGCTGGTTCTAGTATTTCAGGTCTTTGAATGAGCCCACTTCTCTCCCTTTGGTGAAGTCAACAAAAATCCTCCTCACTCAGCGGCCCCCCCTTGTTATGGTTTAGATGGCCAATAGGCTCAGGCCTTGAAGATTTGGCACATAGCTGATGGTCCTATCGGGAGGTATCTGGATTAGGAGAGTTATAACCTCCATAGTGGGTTATGCCATGGATGATTTATACACTGATTGTGGGATAGAAGGGTAGCATTCATCTCTGAAGTTTAGATCTTCCCTAGACCTGTCTTCTCCCCCCCTCCCCCTTTGCTTCCCAAATACCATAAGGTGGGCAACTTTCCTTTTCTTTCCCCTTATACATAACAACTCTGCCTTGACACAGAGCTAAAATCGATGGCCAATGACAGGGACTGAATGAAGTCTATGAGCCAAAACACAGCCTTCCTTCTTTAGCTGTTTTTCTCAGCAATTTTGTCATGTAATGACAAACTGACTAGCATACCCCAGGCTGGTCCTAGCTGCCTCAAGAGTGCTGTCATAATGGCCTTCAAGGAGCATGAGAAGACTCACAGCCAGCATCCTCTTTTACTTCCGGGGAACTTAAATATTAATACTAAGGCTGCAACCTGGGTACCAGGTCTCACAGCAGCAAAGATGCCCTTCCTTTTCTCCATCCTTCTCCAACAGAAGGCTCCATTATTTCCAGCAGGTCTGCATCTCTATTTCTTTGTAGGAAGATGAAGCTGTGTTCATTTAGATAATGATTGCCTACCCACGGATGCCCAAGGGCCAGAAGCAGAGTGAAACGATAAGACAAATATCAAAATACATAATGTGTAGGTTTTCAAAAGGGCATTCCACTCTGACTCCACTTAAGTTTAATGATAATTAGGTGGTCATTGCTTCCTAGCAGTTGGATGTATCTGCCTTGCTTTGGCAGACATATGAGTTGGTTCAGATGACTATAACAAATACCACACGCTGGGCACTTCCATGGCAGAGACTTATTTTCTCATCTTTCCAGAGATTTAAGTACAGGATCAAAGTACGGGCAAGTGCTGGCAAGTACCAGGATGGATTGGTTTCTGGTGAAGGCTTGCTCTCTGGCTGCGGGCATCTGTCTGCCTTCTCTTTGTGTTCGCACACAACAGATGCAGGATGCTTCTTTGTCCTTTCCTACAGGTGCACCTGTAGTTCATCAATCCACAGCTTTCACTCTTAAGAGTCTCTTCTAACTCTACATCTTGGACTCCCATTTTAAAGCAGCACATTCAAGTTAGAGCTTTAATATACTAATTTGGAGGTGGGAAGGCATTTGGGCCTTCATTGTAGATTATAAAAATGTGGTCCTTATTTAATATTTTTTTATTCCTGAACTATAATTTTTCAGCCATAGAACAAAAAACAATAAAATCTGTTTTTATTATATCATTGATATTTTGAAAAACTTAGAAAATACTTCATGCTTTAAGCCAAACAGCACAACTTCACCTTTTGGCTTTTCTTATCCTTTATAGTGATAAATAGACTTTTAGTAAACAATCAGACAACACATATATAGGATCTATGCAAACATGGTAGAAATACTGCCTATCTTAGTTCTTCTAGAAGCAGGGATCTTTAAAAGTCTCTGTTTTGCAATAACCAAATAAATACCTAAGTGCTTATATAGAAGAATCCTGATGGTTTCTTTGTCATGTCTAAATTTATCTCAGTTTTATTTTTTATATAATGGTTTCTATTTGAGGAAGGATAAAACATGACCACTACTAAAAACCATAACTCATTAAAACAATAAATATTATTATTAATATTAAGTTGCTACCATAGAAGAGTTGGTAGATGACTAGAGACAACACAGCCCTGCTTTCATTTCTATTTAAGCAGTTTTTCAATTCGAGTACTGGTTACATTTTATGCAACGACACTTGGATGACTTAGAAAAAATGCTGTTTATGTAGGCTCCTTTCTAAAGGTATGGATCGACCAGAATTCACTCTAACATGACTACATTGGCAAGTGTTACAGTGTGACATCAAATGTAAAATATTTTAACAACTGTTGAACCCAGAAGAAAAAAACCTGGCAGAAAATGACCTGCACTGTTTTTGTAGAAGTTCCCGTGGGCATTCAGGAAGCTACCATGAACAGTAGTGAATCTAGCTGTGGCATTAGCTGGGGACTTCACAGTCCAAAGGAAGTCTGAGGGGCCAACTGTTTTATGTGCCCTGTAGCATGCCTAGACATCATTATTTTATATATTTTTATTTTTTGCATATGGACAGTTCATCTGCAGGTATATCTGTGTATCACATGTGTGCAATACCTTTGAAAACCAGAAGAGGATGTTCCCCCCTGGGCAGGGGCTTTGGGGGAGGCTGGCATTGCAGGTAGTTGTGAGCTGCCATGTTTGGGTTGGGAATATGCCCTGGGTTCTCTGGAAAAGCAACCTCTCTTAACTCCTGAGCCACCTCTCCAGCCCTTGTTATTTCAAGTAAAAGTAGCAGGGGTGGGGTGGGAGAAGAATCCTTGCAACTTTCCTAAGATTGACTAGAGGAATTTGTCTAGGCTGTAACCATTTCAATTGTTCCAAAGAGTTTACATGTTATATTTTTTAAAAAATTAAAACAATAGCAAATGTCTTCCATGTAGGAGAGGTGGTATCAAATAGCCAAAAGTGTTTACTGGGTGGAGATGCCAGACAACACTGGTTTAAAAATACTTTTCAGTTTTTGGTGTTCTCTGTTCTGCATGCTGTCCTTGGAGATGCCAAGACAGAGGAAGCTGAAGATATCACAATTCTGACTTCAGCCTGGAGAAGCAGGGAGATGGAACAGCAGAGACAGAGCAGAACCTGCACCAGAGACAAGACGGTAAATGGCAGGCTGTGAGGGTTTACTCTGGGGAATTATCAACTTTATTAAATGAGAAGCACCTAGGTGACAGATAAAACACAGCTTGGGGGTCTCTGTGAAAACACAGTCAGATGTGGCAAGATAGGAAGGACTCTGCGCTCATGAATGGGTTCACCTCTTGATGGATTCCCAATACGATGGTGAAGGTAGGAGGTGGAGCCTATGGAGGAATCGGGTCACCGGAGGCATGTTCATGGAAGCTGAATCTTCCTTCAGTGTTCTCTGGACACCATATTATGAACTCCTCTGTCACAGCCTCCCTGCCACAGTGGAGTAATGTGTCTGAAACTGTGATCTAAATGCATACTCTCAGGGATTTGGGTCATAGCAGCATGAAAGTAACTAATGGTTTTGCTTGCTTTGAGCATTGATAACATTGAGTTGATTTGTATGAACGGACACATTCTGTAAAATAGAGAGCACTACACCGAATTCTAAGCCACTGCTCAGTTTCTCATTCTGTCCAACAGTCTTTGATTGCCTCTCTCATGTCACATTTTGGTGTTATTGAATTATGACGCCTGTGATTAACTTATGTCAGTTTGTCAGAAACTCTGACTTCGGCTGTGCAGTCCTGGGTCCCAGAAATCCCACAGTCCATGATAAACCTGGAGGTATATTTGACCTAGCAAGAAGAATGCTACTTAATAATAAAATAAATTAATTCTGCCATCTTTCTTTCTCCACTCCATCAGGAAGAAGCCAGCCAGGTATGTCCAGAAATTCTGAAACAAGGAGAGTCTCTCTGAGAAAAGTAAGTTTGCCTGTGACAGGAAGGGTATGGGAAGGCTCTCAGCCTGTAGGTCATGCCCTTTTCAGGGGCGGGGGAGTGTGGAACTACTTTTTTTCTCAGAGGTGGCTTAAAACCACCATTCAAACACAGATATTTGCATTATGATCCACAACAGTAGCAAAATCACAGCTATGAAGTAACAATGAAAATAATTTTATACACTATTGCGGATGCCAAGAAGTGCTTGCTGACAGGAACCTGTTATAGCTGTCTCCTGAGAGGCTCCACCAGAGCCTGACAAATACAGAGGCAGATATTTGCAGCCAACTATTAGACTTAGCACAGGGTCCCTAATCGAGGAGTTAGAGAAAGGACTGAAGGAGCTGAACAACAATATCAACCAACCAGACCCCCCCCACCCAGAGCTCCCAGGGACTAAACCACCAACCGAAGAGTACACATGGAGGGACCCATATGTAGCAGAGGGTGGCATTGTCTGGTATCAATGAGAAGAAAGGCCTTGGCCCTGAAGGCTTGATGCCCCAGTGTAGGGTAATGCCAGGGCAATGAGGTGGGAGTAGGTGGTGGGTGGGAGGGGAAGCACCCTCGTAGAAACGGGGAGGGGGGAGGGAAGACAGGAGTTCCAGAGGGGAAACCTGGAAAGGAGATAACATTTGAAATGTAAATATATAAAATATACAATAAAAAGAGAATAATTTTATGATTGGGAATCACCAAAACACAAGGAACGACAGTCACAAACACGAGGGTCACAGCCACTAGGAAAGCTGAGAACAGCTGCTCTGGGGGCCTCTTCGGTGGTATCTTTCATAAAGAAACTGAGCCCCAGGTTCAGGTTGAGCCCTCAGAAACAGAGCTGATTTGCCTTTGTAGGACCATTGGTAGGTTTTGGTGAGCCGCGTTAGTGGGAGTGGTAACCCACCTGCCCACAGAACATGGTATCATAAGCCTCCGCTTTCCCAGCCCCTCCTTACCCCTCTTACTCAAGTCCAATGCTCTGTCTGGTATCCACACACTTACACCATGTTGTGAAATGTTCAGCCCTGTTAAGATGCTGTAATACTTAATCTTTGCCCCCATCCCCTCTAAATAGGAGCCGATAACATAACCATGGTTCCCAAAACTGCAGGTTCTCAGCCATGCTCGAGATAATCACCTCAATTTCAAATACTCCCTTCCACCTACCTGGGAGCAATGAAAAGAAATGCTGTAGCGGTGCTTCCACCCTACTTCGGTAACTCCTGGGTGGCTGCTGATACAGCCTGACCAAAAGCCTATTGCTTGTTTTGGGTACTGGAGTTCATTGGCTGCAGGTGCTACCTACAACATAATCAAGGACACTTATCAGTAGAGGGGACAGAGAGGAGACAGAGTTAGTCTCATCACTTTGACCCAGCACAACCATTTATGGCAAAA
Organism: Mastomys coucha; assembly: GCF_008632895.1. Taxonomy (NCBI): domain Eukaryota; kingdom Metazoa; phylum Chordata; class Mammalia; order Rodentia; family Muridae; genus Mastomys; species Mastomys coucha. The sequence goes on from NW_022196910.1 coordinate 45,973,720, forward strand.
ATAAATAAACAACGCCTCTCTTTGAACCTCAGAAAAGACATGAAGCTTCTTCCTATGATCAGAAGAAACTTCAGTGGCCCCAAAGCTAATAATGACTTAATGCTGGTCAGGCAATCCATGAACTGGCTGAACAAGCTGGATTGGTTGGCTGGTGAGTCAGAGTAACCACAGGCCTCTTGGGCCTGGGATGAGCTGTAGTCCGTTTGCACCTGGTCCTGCTTACCGGTGGCAAGCACATTCTTAAAATGAAGTCTCCACACTCACCTTCGAAGTCTTGGTCTTCACCAGGGCTGGCCACAGGAGTCTCTGAGCTTTGCAGATGTATGATGAGGTTTATGATGCAGCTCTTAAAATGTTGGTGATCTTGACAGTGGAATAGGCCCTAGGACTTGGGCGGGTGGGGTGGGGAGCTAGAAGACCTATTTGCAGTCAGTGACTCTGGAAGGAATTAAGTTGTGGATGTTTTTAATGATTCCTGGTTCCTACAGTGGGGTAGGGATCAGTAGTGTGCTGACAGATGTTTAACAGCAGGCACCCTGGGGAGAACAAAAGCAAAAACAAGCCCTGACTTGTGTGTTGGCCCATTTCCACCATGTAAACACTCTCACTATGAAATCTATCTGGCTCTTATGTGCCTTTCTGAGAAATCCTCCATTCCCTTAGTAGAGAAATGTCTCACCTGATGGATACTATGAAAATATATTCATCAAGAATTTAAAAGGCATGAAAATTATTTCAGCGAGAATATTATATTGAAAACTTTACTTGCCTTTCTTAATTACCCGTAAGCAGTTCGGTGTCTTGGATAAAATTCAGTTTCCCAGGTCCTTGTGGTACAGGCTTTGGCCCCAGTCTCCTTCTCTTCTAGTTTCCTGGGGAATCTAACATTCTGCACAGTTCAAACTCCCTGCTTCTCTGTGAATACACTATAATGCTTCACACCCCCAAGTCTTCCAACAGATGGGTTGATCTGACACTTTCTCCTCAAGTTCAAGTGGATATTAAGCACCTAATCTCTGCGGCTATATCATTCCTGATTAGTCATACCTCAAAGTGACCATAAAACTTGATACATTGTATTTCTGTTGGGGCTGTGATCTGTGTAACTTTGGGCTAATTATCCTACTTATGGCTCCTAAGAAGATGTTTACTATATACTATGTGCTCAATAATTATTTCTAAGTAACTGAATAACTCATGAATGATAATTGAGGCGGTCTCTTGCTTGTCTTTCTGATGGTGTGAGTCTGATTTTCTCCCTCAGGTTCCTATGTTTAAATTCTTTTGTGCCTGGCTGCTAGTGCTGTTTTCAGAGGTTACTGGACTTTTAGGATGTGATGTCTAGCTGATGGAGGTGAATTTCAGGGGAGGGGCTACCTGCTTGACTGAAATGGGAACAATGGATCTGTTCTATGCTTTTGTCAACATGGTCCAAGCAGCTCCACTTTCCTCCCCAACCACAGAAATCCCTTGAAATCTTGAGTCAAATAAACCCTTCCTCCCTTAAGTTGTTTATGTCAGGCATCTTGTCCCAGTGAGGGATAACTCACACAATCACTACTTAAATTCTTAAAGTCTGACATCCTTCAGCCGTTCATTGAAAATAATACTGATGAGCACAGTAAACAGCAAAGGAGATTCCTGGGGGTCGCCTAAGACCATGGGAAATATCAGGTATTCACATCATGATCATAACAGCAGCAAAATTATAGTTATAAAGTAGCAACAAAAAAAAATCAACCACAACTTGAGAAACTGCATGAAAGGGTGGTAGTGTGTGTAAGAGCATGTTGCTCTCTGCTTTATGTATTTAGTTTTGCTTTTATCATGTGCATCATTGTTTTAGACAGGGGGATATTCATCTGAGGGAAACTTACCAGGGATTCCATGGAGATGGGGCCGGGCCATGGTTGTTGTTTTTTTCTTTTTTTTCCCTTGGTGATGATCAAGCAGAGTAATTTTTGTTTTTTGTTTTTTGTTTTTTTTTTTTTTTT
>NW_022196910.1:45976470-45979419 GCF_008632895.1 Mastomys coucha
CCCCTTCTCCCCTTCTCCCTTCTCCCCTTCTCCATCAGCATCTGACAGGAAGAAAAGAGGAAGGCAAGGAAGAGCATTAGCACAGCTTGCATGTGCTGGAGAAAGGCACTTGGCATGGCCACCTACCCTGATCATCAGGCTCTTGTTCAACCAGTGCCCTTCAAGGAATGCCCAGCAAAGCCTTTGAAACCCTGCTGGGAAGGCAGAGTGCAGACTGTGAAAAATAACCAGTCTTGTCCTGATGTTGGTCTGCACACAGGAGGGTTCCTATGTCTACCTTACAAAGAATACATTGTCTCTCTCCTCATGTAGCATAATTTCTTTTCTCATTTTTAACATACTGCTAGAAACTGGGAAGGGGGGAGCTCTCTTAGATGAAAGTTGCCAGTCCATTAACATTAAGCCTTTAAAGACCTGGTACAAATAACATTAGGTTCCAAAAGAGTTCAGCCTCTCCTGAAGGCAGGTTTGCTCCAGAACTGCATTGCAAGGCATGGATATGGTGCAAAGACAGATTAATTTTACTGTGTTATGGAGTATCTGTGGTTTGGGGCTTAGAGCTCAATGGATTCTTTTCAATTTTCCTCAAAGAAAATTCCAGTGTCATCAAAAACCATGGAAGAAGTGCAGAGCTCATTGATGGGTGCCACAGCAGTGCCATGATGGTGATGGCAGTTCTTAGAATGACACCTGAGACTTTATGTCACTCCTTGGTCCTCCTTTCTAGCTGCAACTGCTGTGGTCTAGCCTGGATATGGTAAACAGCCACAGGAGTCAGAAGATTCTGGGAGGAGAGAAAACCATGAAAACTGAAACAGAGGTCAGTGGCGAAATGGTTGTGTGAGCGCAGATGTTTTCAGCCTTCTGGAAGCTTCCTGGTCTCCAGGTATACACAAGGAGGAAACCCTCCATCCTGTGGAAGCCTGGCACCTTTGCATCCAGTTCTAATTTGGGTTGTTGGTTTCTGCTTTAAGGATGCTTTGGTTCTGATAGTGTGAAGCTCCAAGATAGGTGGAGAAACTAGATTCCTAGGCTGGTCCTTGACTGAAAAATAAGAAGGGAGGGCTAGTTACCATTGCATAGTTTATACATATGTCAAAACATCATGTTACACACACACCTAAAAAATAGACTTTTATGTGTCTATTTTTAAAAAGGAACATAAATCTGGGGATTACAGACAGTACTATTAAGGTAACTCCCTTACAAGAAATCTCAGGCATAATTTTGTTATAGATCAGCTGCCCAGGCCAAGAGGAAAAACATTTCTGCAACCCGCTTTGCAATGCTTACAAATTCCCACAGGCTCATGGCTGTGGGACTTCTGTACAGCAGGTTTTTATTTCTCCAGATTTTTATTTCTTCACTTGTAAAAAGTTTGAGGTGGCGGAAGATGCTTCTGTACCTGCTCAATGCCTTTGGCTCCAAGGAACAGAAACCCAGCCACCCCTGCTTGGAGTCATCAGGGTAAGGTGAGGTTACCAACAGCGTCAGAGCTGGCTGGTCTAGCTAAACAACAATTTCTGAGGAGGCCCTATGTCCTCTTTCTGTTCTGCTGGGGAGGCTAGTTAAGTGAGCTCCTTTGGGGGGTTTGTTTTGTTTTCTCTTTTTGCTACATTTTTTTCCTTTTATTGAAAATGGATTTTTATTCTCACATAATATATCCTGATTACAGTTTCCTCCTAGTTCCTCCCCATCTCCTTTCCCATCTGAATCTATTCCCTTTCTGTTTCTCACTAGAAAACAAACAGGCTTCTAAGGGATAATAGTAATAAAATATAATATAAAAGATAAACTAACACATTGGAATTACAGACAAAATAAACAAACAGCAGGAAATGAACCCAAGAGTAGACACAAGACACAGAAATTCACTTGTTCACATGCTCAGGAGTCCCATAAAAAGACTAAACCAGAAGCCATAATATGCCTGCAGAGGATTTGATGCAGACTCACGCAAACCCTGAGCATGCTGCATCAGTCTACGTGAGTTCATAGAAGCTTTGATCCTGTTGATTTAGAAGGCCTTGTTTCCTTGGTGTCCTCCATCCCTCTGGCTCTTAAATTCTTTCTGCCTCCTCTTTCCCATGGTTCCCCAAGACCCAAAGGAGAGGATTTGATGGAGACATTCCATTTAGGGCTGAGTATTCTCAGGTCTCTTGCTCTCTGCATAATGTCTGCCTGTGGGTCTCTGTATCTGTTCCCATCTGCTGCAGGAGGAAGGTTCTCTGATAATGGCTGAAGGCACCGATCTAAGAGTATAGCAGAATGTCATTAGGAGTCATTGTATTGCCCCTCTCCCTTTGCTTAGAACGGTGTAGTATTTGGGACTACCCTAGATCCCTGGGCTATCTAGTCTCAGTTCTTAGTCACCCATGTAGTGTTGAGTGTGGATTCTATCTTGTGGAGTGGGCCTTCGGTCAAGTCAGATACTCGTTACTCCCACAAGCTTTGTGCCACCATTGCCCTAGGATGTCTTGCAGGCAGGACACCATTGTAGATCAAAGACTTTGTGGCTGGACTGGTGTTAATGTTTCTCTTTTGGCAGTGTGCAGAATATCCTCTTGTACCAAAGACACTAGAACACAGAGGTGAAAACTCTCTAGGCACCAGCTTTACTTCTCTATGTGCAACGAGTGGTGTAGGTGCTGCCTTGATCAATGAGGCCTTTTGGAGAACAGTGTCTTGACAACAGCCTGGATTGTTTGGAGATTCCTATGGGACACTTTTGACTTAACAACTCAATTAGATGTTACCTATTTCCTGGACTGTAACCTTTGATGACAAGAGACAGCCAGTTGAGGCTGTGTTTATGCCATTATTTGTCAATTTTATTTAGATTGCCTTCATACATATATATGTTTTAGGAAGCATCTACTGTTAGGTTCTGGTACTACCTCTCAAAAGGTTCTTAATTTCTCTCTCTCTCTCTTTCTCTCTCCCTCCCTC
>NW_022196910.1:45979441-45985152 GCF_008632895.1 Mastomys coucha
CTCATCTGCCCTCTCTCCTTCAAGTTCCTCCTGTTCCAGCTCTCCATACATCCACAACTATTCTATTTCCCTTTTAATTACTGCTTCTATTTCACTAGGCGTTATAGGTTGGTTTCTTTTTTTAATTTTCTAGTGCAAATTTTTTTTTAAGATTTACTAAATGATCTGAGGGCTTGTGGCAGGCTGGTGATTGCATAGGTCACAGGTCGGTGGCTCAATTACCCAATCATAGCTGTCATCATCAGAGGATTCAACATCCCTGGCTCTCGTGAACTTCTTCCTCAGGGCTTTGTTCTTGAAGGTCCACATGCCATCCTGGTGCCGCTGGTCCTGGGTGTAGTGGCTGTCGGCCTGCATCTCCCACTCGTACCATTCGGGTGATTGCAGAGAGGGACAAGCATGCACTCCTGGGTGTTACTCCTTCTGCCATCGAGAGCCTCAACTATGTGCAATACTACCTCATCATCATCTTTTGTGCCCCAGAGAGTCTGCTGGCCCTCAAGGCCCTCCAGGAGTGGCTGGCTCCCACCTCTCCCCACAGCAGCCCCAGCCTGTACGCGCAGACCCAGAAGCTGTAAAAACACAGTGGCCAACTCTTCACGGCCACCATCCCCCTGTATGGCACTAATGACTCCTGGTACCAGGAAGTCAAGGCTGTCGTATAGGTTGGTTTCAATTGCTTGTCCAGTCTTGATTTACCACTTTGGTAAGTGGTGTGTATTGAGAAAATTATCCTTTTCTTTTGAATTTTCCAGTCTGGTAGAGTATAGGTTTATACAGTATGTTCATGTGATTCTTGAATTCCTTTGGTGTTTATTGTTATGCTGCCCATTTAATTAGTTAATTAATTAATTTACATCAGAAATGTTGCCCCCCCTCCAGTCCCCACTCATGGAGTTTTTCCCTCTTTACTCTCCCCCTCACCTCTGAGAGGGCAACCCCCTGCCCTGTTGTATCAAGTCTCTGCAGTATTAGGCTCATCCTCTCCTACTGAGGCCAGGTGTGGCAGGCCTCTGCTACAAATGTGTTGGGAGCCTCAGACCAGCCCATGTATGCTCTTTGGCTGGTGGTTCAGTCTCTGGGAGTTCCCAGGGGTTAGTCCAGGTTAGTTGACATTGTTGGTCTTTCTATAGGGTTGCCATTTCCTGAGGGCCTTCAATCCTTCCCCTAACTCTTCCATAGGAGTCCTTGATCTCCGTCCAATGTTTGTCTGTGAGTATCTGCATCTGTCTCAGTCAGCTACTGGGTAGAGACTCTCAGAGAGATGCTATGCTTAGGATCCTGTCTGCAAGCACAATGTAGCATCATTAATAGTGAGGGATTGGTGCCTGCCCATGGGATGGACCTCAAAATGGGCCAGTCACTGGTTGGCCATTTCTTCAGTCTCTACTCCATCTTCGTCTCTACATTTCTTTTAGACAGGACCAATTTTGGGTCAAAAGTTTTGTAGGTGGGTTGGTGTCCCACCTTCCACTGTGGTTCCCTGTCTGAAGGTGGTCTCTTAAGGTTCCAACTATTGGGCATTTCTACTAAGGTCATCTGCATTGACTCCTGGGAGCCTCCCTCATCCCAGGTCTTCAGGGCTTCCTAGAAAATGTCCCTATCCCCAACCCCTGGCAGCTGCATGTTTCCATTTATTCTCCTGGCCCTTTGGGACTCTCTCTCTCTTGTCTCTCCCCATACCTGATCCTGATCCCCTAGCCCTCCCCTCTCCTACCCACCTTGTGTTTGGTGCATAGATGTTAAGACTAGCACTATCATGGAGGGGAACCTGGGAAAGGAGATATTGTAAATAAAGAAAAAAAAAGACTAGCACTGTCTGCTTGGTGTATTTTTTTCCCTTGTTGAGTATACAGTGTCCTTTCCTAACATTTCTTGTTAGTTTTGATTTTAAATCTATTTTGTCAGTTATTGAAATGACTACTTAGCTCCATTTGCTTGTGGTGTCTTTTTTCATCTTTTACTCTGAGGTAGCATCAATCATTGATGTTGAGATGTGTTTCTTGGATGCAATATAAAGATAGAGATGGACCCTGTTTCCATATCCATTCTGTTAGTCTGTGTCTTTTTATTGGGGAAATTGAGACCATTGATATTGAGAGTTATTAATAAGTAGTGTTTGTTGATCCTCTTATTGTTGTGGGGTGTGTGTGTGTGTGTGTGTGTGTGTGTGTATGTGTGTTTCCCACTTATGATTTGCTGGTCTGGGATTATTTATTCCTTGTGTTTTCTTGGGTGTTTTCTTCAACTTAGGTTGAAGGTTTTTTCTAGAACTTTCTGTAGGGCGGGATTTGTAGATAGATATTGTTTAAATATGATTTTAGCATGTAATGTCTTATTTTCTCCATTGTGATTGAAGTTTTCCTGGATAGTCTGGGCTGGCATCTGTTGTCTCTTAGAGTCTGAAGCACATCTATCCAGACTATTCTGGCTTTTACAGTCTCTATTGAGAATTCAAGTATAATAATACTTTAGATGTTACTTGGGCTTTTTCCATTGAAACATTTAATGTTTTCTTTGCTCTGTATATTTAGTGTTTTGATTATTATGTGTTAAGGGCACTTTTTTCCTGGTCCAGCATATCTGGTGTTTTGTATGCTACTTGATAGGCAACATTCTTCTTTATGTTAGTGAAATTTTCTTCTGTGATTTTGTTGAAAATACTTTCTATACTTTTGACTTGTATTTCTTCTCCTTCCTTTATCCCTATTGTCCTTATATTTGGTATTATTATAGGGCCCAGATGTTTTGTGACAGATTGGTTTTACTTTTAGATTTAATATTTTTGAGGTATCTATTTCTTCTATTATGTTTTTAATGCCTGAGATTCTTTCTTCTGTCTCTTGTATTCTATTGGTGAGGCTTACCTCTGTGGTTTCTGTTCAAGTTACTACATTTTTTTTTTATTTCCAGATTTCCCTCAGTTTTGGTTTTCTTTGTTGATTCTATTTTTGTTTTCAGGTATTGAACTCTTATCCATTTACTTCCACTGGCTGTTTGCGTTTTCATAGACCTCTTTAATGGACTTATTCATTTCCTCTTTAAAGACCTCTATCATATTCCTAAAGGTTACTTTAATGCCTTTTCTTATGCTTCAGCTATATTGGAATACTCAGGGCCTGCCATAGTAAGGTTGTTGGGCTCTAGTGGAGACATATATACTATCTTGATGCTGGCATCTAGGCAACTGGGTCTGGAATGATTGTAATTCTAGGTGCTGATGCCTGGCTTTGTCTTTGTTGGGTGAGCATTTTGTTCCTTGGGTTCTCTTATCCTCTCTCATTCTTAAGAGAGTATGTTGCCTGGTAAGAAATTCTTCTGGGATCCTGATAGGTATAGCCATAGGGGTTCCAAGTCAAATGTATTTCTAGGTATTGGGACCTGACAGTTAGGAACAGGGATGGGCTGGAAGGGGTGAGGGAGTCCAAAAGAGGGAGGAAAGCAGAGTGTTCCACCAGGATCTGCTTAGTGCCCTGGGGTTGGGGACAGAGAGTGGAGTGAGGCTGCTGCAGGTGCTCTGCTACAGATCTAGGCATTGGATGTGAAGGGGAGGAGGTATAGTTGGAGATCTGAACTTAGCCTGCTAGTTTCCCTGACCAGAGTCTCCTTTGGGAATTTGAATCACTGCCAGGAGTGTTTGGAACCAACTCTAGCTTCACTCACTTGAATTGCAAGGATAAGGCTGCCTTCCTGTATCTTTCCTAAAGACTTTTTTCCCATAAGTTTTTCTTCTTTTCCTATTGACCAGAATTGTTTCACACATGCCATTCCTGACCAGCCCTTAGGGAGAAGGATGGCACTAGCAATTACACTAATTGGATTCACTCCCTAGAACTCACACTCTCTAGAGCTTCCTCAGGGAGAGACACATACTGGAACAAATTTTGGATTCTGATAGGATTAAAGAAAGAAGGCAATAGATGCCAGCTTGGCATGAAGAATCTCTATGATTCCTTTGGATTGTGAAACCCAACTCTTCTCAGATACAAGTGTTAGTATCTTAATTAGGGTTTCTATTGCTGCAATGAAATACCATGACCAAAACACAAGTTAAAGAGGAATGGGTTTATTTGACTTATACTTTGTTCATCATCAAAGAAAGTCAGAACAGGAACTCAAATAAAGCAGGAACCTGGAGGCAGGAGCTGATGCAGAGGCCACGGAGTCCTGTTTGTTTGTTGGCTTGCTCAGTCTACTATCTTTTAAATTTTTTATTATTATTTCATGTGCATTGATGTTCTGCCTGGATGTATGTCTGTGTTAGGGTTCCAGATCCTCTGAAACTGGAGTTACAGACAGTTTCGAGCTGCCATGTGGGTGCTAGGAATTGAACCCTTATCCTCTGGAAAAGCAAGCTGTGATCTTAAGCATTAAATCATCTCTCAAGTTCCAGCCTACTTTCTTTTTTTTAAATTGATTTAAGTTTTATTGCACTATGATGAGAAAAGATACATAATTTCAATTTTTCTGAATTTGTTAACATTTAAAAACATTTTAGGTAACTAGAATTACATCACATTCTTCTTTCCCTTTTGTACCCCAACTCCCCCCAGAGATCCCCCTTCAATACCTGCCATGCTATTCTTTTTTTTTACTTTCTCGTATTCTTTAAAATTTATAAAATATTGTAACAGTAAAAATGAGTATTATGAAAGTTGTTTGATATAAAACAACAATCTATTGAACAGTCTTATGTAGGCTTGTCTACAGCAATACTGAAATTACATACATTTTTCTCAATATAAATTTTAAATAACTCCAAACACATTAACTGTATATTTTAAAATAATACATCACTACTAATTTTTTAAATGAACATAAATAGATAAAGTCTTTTTTATCTATGTATGTGTGTTTGTTTTGTATTTAGTAGAGTTTAAAATCTTGGCTCTTACTATGGTACAAGCCCAAAATAAGAACAATTTTTAGACATTGGAGTTCATTGTAATAAGGCTGTACTTCAATGACCCTCACATCACCAAAGGATTTTAACTCCATCGTAGCTAAGCTGAGAGTTGACAGTTCTGCTGCACCAAGGAATGTTTTTTGGATACAGATTTCCTGCTATGGTCAAAGCTATTTGACTTGAGTGATTGTCTTCATTCTCAGCCCACAGGGAATACTTTACATTCATTTAAGAAAAGGTGTGTGTATTAAGATGGTCTATCCATAAAGTTATTCACCAACTGTTTCAATGAACAATGGTTCCGCTTGGAGGGTGGCACAGACATTAGGTGAGAGTAAAAATCTGGTTCATTGGCTGTGATGATTTTGAAAAGCATTCATCTCAGAGAAAGAATAACTTATAAAGTCCTCTTCTTCAAAATTGATACAATAGTTATAAATGTCAAGCAAAGCATTCAGTCTCACTCTTTGTTGTTCTCTTACAAGCCACCTCCCAAATTAATTTTCTACGTTTCTTTTGGCTGTATAAATATTTTGAAATATGTAAGCTATTCTGAAAAACATAGTATAGTGTAAAAACATCAAATAAACAATCCTAGTAGGCTGAGAGAGGAGAAGCATTATTTCAAGACCATTATGTGGTACTCAGTAAGACACTGTCACATACAAACATGCAGAAAGTTTATATGGATTGTACAATATTGGAACTATTTCTCCAATTACCAAATTCAAGAGACCACTGAATGACAGCCAACAAATTTCTAATTCCTCATGCTTTTGAATTTCAATCTATTAGGATATGTTGG
>NW_022196910.1:45985910-45991083 GCF_008632895.1 Mastomys coucha
CTGCCCCTGAGATTCTCTCTTCTATCTCTTGCATTCTGTTGGTGATGCTTGCATCTATGCCTCCTGATCTCTTTCCTAGGGTTTCTGTCTCCCTTTGTGATTTCTTTATTGTTTCTAGTTCCATTTTTAGATCCTGGATGGGTTTGTTCATTTCCTTCACCTGTTTGATTGTGTTTTCCTGTAGTTCTTTAAGGGATTTTTGTGTTTCCTCTTTAAGGGTTTTTAGCTGTTTACCTGTGTTCTCCTGTATTTCTTTGAGGGAGTCATTTATGTCTTTCTTAAAGTCCTCTATCATCATCAGGAGAAATGATTTTAGATCTAAATCTTACTTTTTCCGGTGTGCTGGTGTGTCCAGGACTTCCTATGGTGGGAGAATTGGGTTATAATGATGCCAAGTAACCTTGGTTTCTGTTGCTTATGTTCTTATGCTTGCTTCCTATCATCTGGTTATCTCTAGTGCTACCTGCCCTTGCTAAATCTGACTGAAGCCTGTCCTTCCTTTGATCCTGGTTGTGTCAGAACTCCTCAGAGTCATGCTGTCTCTGTGATCCTTTGATTCTTGGATCCTGTGATCCTGTGATCCTGAACCCATTAGATCACCTAGAAGTAGAGCTTCCTCTGGTTATTATGGAACTCACTGCAGAGTTTGCACCCAAGGTCTGCTCAGGGCACCAGTCTAAATAGACTGGAAGGAACCCGTGCCACTAGGCTGGTGGAGTTCCTGAGTGCCTGGGTGCCGGTAGTCCCAGTTGGGTGTTGGACAGATATTGTGTCCTCCTCACCTCTGATCCTATCTCCAGCCTACTTTCTTATAAATCCAGGACCATCAGCCCAGGACAGCACCACCCACAATGAGCTGGCCCCTCCCCCATCAATCACTAAGAAAATGCCCTACAGCTGTGTCTTATGGAGGCATTTTCTCAGTTGAGATTTCCTCCTTTCAGGTGACTCTAGCTTATGTCAAGTTGACGAACAACTAGCCAGCACAATCATTATCTAGGGTACATTTCTATGAACTTTGTGTTGAAACTGTCTGAGGTTTGTCCTCCTGGGAGAAGAGCATTGTGGTGTTATGTTTTGTTTTTGTCTTCTGTTGGTGCCAAGTGCATGTGGTTGAAGATGTCAACTTTTAGACTCATTTAAAAATCCTAGAAGAAAAAAGAGACAACCTCTGAACTCAAAAAACCAAAACAGATATATGGGTGACAATATTTGATTTTCAAGACTTCAAAAGCTGCTTGGATGGAGTTACCAAAAACTGCTGATGGAGTAGGCCTGATGATGATATCATTTAACCCTTTAACCCTTTACACTTTCTTGTTCAAAAAATTTAAAACATCAAAGGATTTTTCCTTTGCAAGTATGTGTATCAAACCGATAAAGGAGACTCCTACTAAACAGGCCTATGTGGACAGAGTGGGCCACTGATACCTTAGTTTGAACTTTTTCCTCTGGGGCTCTTACAGCCATTTAAATAGATTTATTTAGTTTCCATGCCTCAGATCATGGGAGTTGTCGTGATAGAAACCAGGAGAAAGTGAGGGTCATTTCAGATGAAACAGAGAAAGGGAGAGAGTATCTGTGGCTCTCATGAATGTTTGAGATTTGGAACCATCTCTGGAGGAAGCTACAGACATCTCAAATTCATGATAGTGTACTTCAAGAGACCAAAACTGTAGAGAGGAAAAACTTCAGACTACTTCAGTCTTGGGGAGGAGTCTACAATTATCAACTCTTCCAGGTAGGACTGGACTGCCCCAGGGATAAAAAAAATCTTTGAGTGCTAAGAGTTGAGAAATTCTGATCAAATCAGGGTACATCTTGATTACACTAGGGGAATCTGATAGAATGGAGATTAGACCTTTTTCTGCCTTGTGGACAAAAGGTCTGCCTCTTCCCTATCTATCTTTACCAAGTAGGGTAACTTGAAAGGAGCTGGTGTTACAACATGACTGTATGATCTTAGTGGGTATAAGGTTAGCTTTCCGCTGAGAACTTTAGGCCAAAATATTTCAACCTTCATAAACTTTGTGTTCCAATATCTGCCCTTTGTACAGTATGACAATTCCAATGTAGTATCTTATAATCAGACACATTAATATACCTATAGAAATATTTGATGATATTTCTATCAAGTATCTTAAGTATCAGAAACAAAGCTTGGGCTAGATGCTGCTGCTGAGCACATTCAGGTTTGCTTATAGTTATTACGCTCTTCAGAAGCCTCAAGGTCTTGCAATGACAGATAATGGGGTGCTATGTTGTAGATGTAAATCAGTATAAAAACACATCTTCGATTTATGATATCATCTACCTGTGTTCCAAGATCAAATCTACTTTGTCTTGCCCAATATTTACTGTGGATTCTGAAGAATTAATGGACATATAATGCCACTTAACATACTCATAAAATTAAATTCAATAACTCATTGAAGGGACAATACTCGGTAAGAGATGCAACATTCATGTGGTCTATTTACACATAATGGATTTTTATCCAGGCAACCAAGGTGTAGTTATCACAGTTTAAAATAGCTCTGCAAAGGTCAACTGAAATGCTGGATCTGTTTGGCCCAAGCATAATGAAGCAAAAGCTTGTCTTTGAGTCCTACTGCTGACTGAAGGGGCACCCCAGGTTTGTAACCATGGAGCTTTGGTCAGAAAGCTTTCTTTATCTCCATAGGGAAAGAAAATCAATGACACTTGTTTATAAAGTGTCCTCTAGGAATTAATAATAATAATAACAATAATAATGCATTTATAAGCCTAGAACGTATGGCCTTGTTAGCACACTTGTGTGAGAGCCTAGTCATTGTCTTCTGGATTCAAAAGCTATCAAACATCTTCCCTAGGGTCTGAAGAGCTACAGCAGGTAAGGTAACTAAGGGTGTCTTACACACTTTCTCTCTAATGAAACCATGTCTAACATGGACCTGAAGTGACTCATCTCCATGTTTGTACCTATCTTACATTGGTACATATTGTATAGTTTGGCTCTCTAGTCCCATATACTGGGTAGTAGAAATTAACTTGAATGGAGTTTTTTTTTCTTCTTTCTTCATTTCATGTGGTTTTCAAAGGACTTTGAGATCAGTGCTCATGTCAGCCCCAGTTACTCCTGCATTTTAGAGCTCCTTGGTTTCAGGATTCAGTATAACCCTTAGTCTTGGTATTCATGACAAACTCATTAAATGAGAAAATCTAAACTATTTGTGGATAGATAACACTTGGCTTCTAAATATTGCAAATAAGGCTTCATTCCTTTTATACTATTTCACCAGTGAGTAACTCTTGTGTTATCATTTTCTTTCCCAGCTCATTTAAACCTTCAGAACAACTCCTTGCAGCTCCTCCAGTGGTCAGTGCACATGAGGTCCCCTGTTGCCTTTATCATGACTCCTAGCTCAGTGTACTCTTGTGACTTCCATGTTTTGTCCAAGGCCAGGTGGACTAACTAACATGACACAGGTGAGTCTGGATCAAACCCTGTCCTTCCTTTGAAATGTCCACCAGAACCCCAGCTAATGGTAACTTGAAATGAGAGTCCAGAGTAGAAGCAAACTCATTTTGAGGTTCACTGTTAAATATAATGATCGATTTTTTTTAATGCTTTGGGCATGGAAATCTACATTTCTTTCATTGTCCATCTGTAACTAATCTCCCTCTGTGGGAAAATAAATCTGACAGAAATAGAAAGTCATAGAATAAATGAGTAAATAATGCAGACTTTATTATTTCACTGTATGTACCCAACCCTGCAGTGCAACTTGAAGCACAGCAGAAATCTGAGAGGCCTCTATATTTAAGTCTTCATACTGCACATAAAAACTATACTGTAAGTCAGAGATACCCATACTTACCAAGGTAGCATTTTAAAAATTTTATCAGTGAATATGTGCCAGTCCCATAATAGTGAGTACCACAGGTGCTAGTTGGAATTAGCCTATTCAACACTGTGGAATGGCTCCAGAATGAACAGTGTCAATGAATTATCATAATCATTTGGAGACATTGGTGACTTGGAACAGTGTCTGGCAACACCGCAATCCTTGTTAGCACCCCAGCCAATGGCTCAATCCCCAAAGGCTGCTGTGCATATTCATACACAGGGAAAAAAGGTCCCTCCTCAAGGAAGCATGCCCTGTCCTTTCTTTCTCAAAAGGATCCGAGCTTCCCCTTGGGTTGCAGAAATCCTGAACATGACTGCCCTAGAGTTTAGGGGAGTAGGGAACTATCACGAAAGACTGCTGAGCCTTAAAGGTTAAGAGAAAAAACAAGATTCTAACCGCTGAGGAACAGCGGCCCGCGCCACGGGACACACCGAGGACTGAAATTATTAGCCTTCACTCTTGAAGCCATCTGTACCCCTCCTTTCTGACACCTTCACAAATGGTACCTCTTGGATTAGCTATGCTCTGAGCTGTCCCCAAAGACTCAGAACATTTGGTGCTGTTCTTTTTTACTCTGCTCAGAAATTTTGGAAGTTTCCACCTGTTACCTTGAAAGTAAAATTAGGTCATCTGCATTCTACAAAAGCTTAAATAGAAGCCAGATTGCTATTTGAAGGGGAAATATTTATGTTTGGATAATTACGTCACCTCTAAATTGGAATTTTTAGCATGAAACTCTTTAAGACAGCAAGTGCCTGTAAGAGACTGTTTCCAAACTGCTTCTTGATGGCACTTTGGAGTGGAAAGATGATCTATAAGTGACCATGACCACATGCGATACTGCTAAGATCTTCCTTGGGTACCAGCTTCTTGGTAACTGGCGTAGTTAGAGTTTCTATTGTTGTGAAGAGACACCATGACCATGGCAACTTTTATAAGGAAACATTTAACTAGGGCTGGCTTACAGGTCAGAGGTTTAGCCCATGAGCCTCATAGAGGAAAGCAAGGCAGCATTCAGGTAAACATGGTGCAAGAGAGGAAGCTGAGAGTTCTACATTCAAATCAACAGGCAGCAGGAAGAGACTGAGACATTGGGCCTGGCTTGAGCTTCTGAAGCTGCAAAGGCCACACCTCCTAATAGTGCCACTCCTTGTGGGCTTATAGGGACCATTTTCATTCAAATCTCCACAGCAGCCTAGAGCCTTCCCTGCTGAGCATTGCAAGGGAGTGGTGGCCTTTAATACACACACACACACACACACACACACACACACACACACACA
>NW_022196910.1:45991145-46050876 GCF_008632895.1 Mastomys coucha
ACACACACACACACACACACACACACACACGCGCGCGCGCGCACACAGGCACACACACAGTGACACACGCACATACACACACACACACACATGCACACTCACGCATGCACATGCGCATGCATGCACCTTTATAGATTTTGTCTTTCTGAGTTTGGGTCACCTCACTTAATGTGCTTTTCAGCTCCATCCATCTTATTGAAAATGCCATGGTTCCTTATTCTTTGCAATAGTCTATATTCTAGCATTCCAATATTTTATAGTGTTTATGTAATGCATTTTTGTTATCCATTCTTCTGTTGATGGACATCTAGGCTGGTTCCATTCTCTTGCTATTGTGGATAATGCAGCAGTATGAATGTGCAAATCTCTCTGTTGGGGTGGGGATATAAAGCCCTTTGGGTCCAGGTCCAGGAATGGAATATTTAGATCATGTTTGTTCTATTTTTTAATTATTTGGGGAGCTTCCATACTGATTTATAATGGCTGTAGTAATTTAAATACTTATTAGCAATGAATAAGATTTCCTTTTTCCACACATCTTCTCCAACATCTATTGTTAGGTTTCTTGATACTAGTCATTCTGACTGAAAGGAGGTGGAATATCAAAGTAGTTTTAATTTTCACTTTTATGATGGTTAGGGATGTCCATCTATTTTAAAAATATTTACTGATCATTTGTGTTTCTTCTTTTAAGAACTATTAATTTTGTTAGCCTATTTGTTGATTGGCAGTGTGGATTCCTTCCTTCATGCTTTAAAACAAAATTCTTCATAAATTCTGGATATTAGCCCCCTTGTACTAGCTTGATTATTCTTCCTCCTCCTCCTCCTCCTCCTCCTCCTCCTCCTCCTCTTCTTCTTCTTCTTCTTCTTCTTCTTCTTCTTCTTCTTCTTCTTCTTCTTCTTCTTCTTCTTCTTCTCCTCCTCCTCCTCTCCTTCTCCTTCTCCTTCTTCTCTTTATTCCTCTTGACCAATGCTAAGCTCATTTAAGAAGAGAGTACCTCAACTGAGAAAATGCTTCCATCAAATTGACTTGTAGGTAAGTCCATGGGATATTTCCTTGCTTAATGGTTGCCATGGGAATGCCCAGCCCACTGTAGCCTGTGCCATCCCTGGGCATCTGTTCTTGAGTTGTATAAGAAAACATGTTGAGCAAGCTGTGAGGAATAAGTCCATAAGATGCATGACTCCATGGCCTTTGATTCAATTCCTGCCTTGAGTTCCTACCCTGACTTTTATTTATAACAGACTATAAGATCTAAACTGGAAGAAACTTACTTCCCCGAGTTGATTTTGATCATGGTGTTTATCACAGCAATAAAAGTTAAACTAACCCCCCTCCCCTCCGCAATGTGACATACAGCTGCCAAAGACTTTCTCCTGTTCTATTGCCCTGGTGATAATTTCTGTTGCCGTGCAGAAACTTTTTAATCTATTGATTCTTGGCTGGAGTTCTGTTCAGGAAGCTCTGGTCTACAGAGATACTTTCAAAAGCAATCCTAGATTTTAAACAAGTCTTTGGCACACTCTTAGTTGACTTTTGTAACGGTGAAAAGCATGGATCTAGTTTCACTCTTCTATAGATAGATATCCAGTACCACTTATTTATTAGGCTGTCTTCTTGTGCACTGCATGATTGTTGTCATCTTTGTCAAAACATAGGTGGCTATTGCAGTGTCAGTTTATTTGTGGATACTCTATTCTGTTCAACTTGTCCACCCATCTGTGTGAACACTTTGAGAAGATCAAACATCAGGACTACATTGACCTCATGTCAGAAATGCAAGGTTTGTTCAATATATGTAAATCAATAAAGGCAGTCCACTATATAAATAAACCCGAAGACGGAAATCACAAAGTCATCTCAATTAGGTGCAGGAACATCATCTGACAACATCAAACATGCCTTCATAACAAAAATACTGGAGACCCTAGGAACAGACAGAGAATAGCTCAAAATGATAAAGGTTATATGCACCAACCTACAGGTAATGGTATATTAAACAGAGGCAAACTGAGAGCAGTCCCTCTGCTGGAACCAATCATAACAATGTTAGAAGCAACCTTGATGATTGCAGGTTCACCCAGGCATGTAAACAGGAGGCTATTGCTCAGAAAGTCTATAAGGAAGCAAAGTCAAGGGCACTTGTTTATAAAGTGCCCCTGATCCGAAATAATAATGACATACTTGTTTATAATCCCAGAAGCTTATGCTCATTGCCAGCACAATTGTATACAAGCCTAGTCATTCTTTTCCTGATTCAAAAATTATCAAACATCAGTTCCCCAGGGCCTAAAGAGTTACACCATGTAAGGTTGGCATTTCTAACACTGATGGTTTTATTATCCTTGTTCACTAACAGGGCAATCTACACCTGGCTTTTTTAAGGGCTTTGAAGATAAGACTTAATATTTTGAATCACATTCAGCTGTATCTGAGAAATTCATGGGTGAAGCAAGGACTTACTTGCCACAATTCTTAAAAGCACGTGTCTTCTGTCTTTATGCTATGACTGTATTGATGTTGACTAAAATATTGAGATAATTATATTGCTTATTAAATTGCTCTGAAGAAGAATAAGATGGCCCTGATGATGAAGTTGAGAAAAGAAAAGAATTAGAAGAAGGAGGAGGAAGAAGAAGAGAAAGAGAAGGAGGAGAAGAAGGAGAAAGGTAATAGTGAAAAGCAAAGAAAACTCAGGATTTATTCAATGCAGCTGCATTTGCAAAATGAACAAAGAAAGAAGCCTAGTGGTCCTTCACAAGCAAGTTCAGCTTTGAAGTACCGATGCAAATTTAGGTTTAACTAGAGAGCAAGAGGTATGTACTGCTGAGCAGAGATGTGGTCACACACATCAATGACCCATCATTGTCTTGGATCTGATTCCTCCTGCAAGGTTCTCTGATAAGTTGTCAGAACTATCTTGGATCAAGAAATCTCTCCCTATTAGATAAATTCCTCTTCCAGCTGGCAGCAGGCTTCAGCATCTTCCTTCTCCCAGCATTGGCTTCCTGGGGAAATTCCAGTTTCTTTGAGTCCATCTTCCCTCCAGTCTGATGACTGATCACAGCAGACTGAGGACAGAGTTCACCCCTGGCAGCTCGCAATGAAGAATTGCATTTTTTCAGTCTCTCTACTCTGAGCCTAGCACAAGTCCTGAGGACATTTGGTGTGGAAAGTAAGTTTGAGGGATGGCTACATTGAAGGGAATGGATATGTACTTCTAATAACTGAAAAGCCTTATGATTAAGTGTAGTAATAAAATCAAAGAGGGAGGAGTGAAAAGCCCCTCCTTTAAATATGAGCAAGCAGCTGTAGGCAAGAGTTCCTCGGACAGGTCTTAAATAGGAGGCCAAAGCTAGAGAGGTGTGGAGGGGGAAGGAGCTCCTGTAAACATGTGGCATGCTGAGTTCATACTTGGCAGAGACAGATGTGTTCTCTGGCAGATTAGTGAATAATGGAATCTGAGAGCTAGAGGTGTTCAAATCCAACTCCTCGTTTTCATAAACGAGAAGAGTGAGGCTTATTGAATTATGGGGAGGGTGGAACTTGATGCTAGTGACCTTTCCACTCTTCCAAATACCCAAACTGTATTTTCAAGGCAGGACAAAATGGACATCTTTGTGCACATATGCTGTGCTCTTTTGTATACATGTGTGTTTGTAATCCCATGGCTAGCATAATGTCATTGAGCAATTTCCAGGTTTCCTAATAGATACTGGAAGTTATTCTCAGGACACAGAAAAAGGCATTTTGATTTCCTGCCCCTTTAATGCTCTAGCAACTTTGACTTGAAGTCCCTAGCATTTGCCTGGCTCCCACCCAAGTCAAAGCTTGACCCAATCAGCAGTGATAAATTGGTCAAGAAATCAAAGTCTGCCTAAAGTGAAACCAAGAACTCTCCAGATAGCTGTCAGCAGTTGAAGAGGGGGAGAGTGAAATAATATACGAAATAATAAAACTTTCATACCATGGAAAGTAAGTGGATACTTTGCAAGTAGTTTAAAGAAAGTATTCTTGCTTTCACACAACAAGGTTGGTATGGGCACTGGGATATTCCATGATGAGTAACCACTGAAGAGCTAGAAATGAGTAAACTGGGGGGAATCAGAGCAAGGAGGGGTATATAGGTCTGGGGAAGAGGATGCTACTAATGTATATATGTAGATTTGTA
Organism: Mastomys coucha; assembly: GCF_008632895.1. Taxonomy (NCBI): domain Eukaryota; kingdom Metazoa; phylum Chordata; class Mammalia; order Rodentia; family Muridae; genus Mastomys; species Mastomys coucha. The sequence goes on from NW_022196910.1 coordinate 45,995,320, forward strand.
TGTGTGTATGTGTGTGTGTGTGCATATGTGTTTGTGTATATGTGTGTATGTGTATTTGTATGTGTGTATATGTGTATGTGTATATAAGTGTATGTGTGTATATGTATATGTGTGTATGTGTATATGTATGTATGTATATTTGTATGTGTATATGTGTATGTGTATATATGTATATGTATATGTGTATATATGTGTATGTGTGTATATGCATGTGTGTATGTGTATATGTGTGTGTATGTGTGTATATGTATATGTGTATGGATATGTGTATATGTATGTGTATATATGTGTATGTGTGGATATGTATATGTGTGCATGTGTGGATATATGTATATGTGTATGTGTGTATATGTGTGCATGTGTATATATGTGTGTATATATGTATATGTGTATGTGTGTATGTATATACTTGTGTGTGTATGTGTAAATGTGTATATGTATAAATGTGTAAATGTATAAATGTGTAAATGTGTATATGTATAAATGTGTAAATGTATATATATATTGTGTGTGTATGTATATATGTATATATACTTTTCAAAAGATGTTCCACCTTGGTAAGACACAAAGGGGCTAATCTTCGTACCTAAAATATGAGATTAGCTTCATAGTAGCTTCATGACGAAAACCAAGCAGTATATTTGCCATCCTCATGGAACTGACCAGCATGGATGTGACATCCTGTTAGGAAGCAGAGAGATCGCCATTTTCCATGTGCATATTGCTGTCACTGGCTCTCTGTGACCAGCAATTAAGCTTGTATTTTCTTCCTTGAAGACTTTAAGGCATCTTCCAACAAATTAACTTTTGCTCCACAGGGAGTAAGAGGGAGCCCTGAGTGAATGTGTGTTATTGACAAAGGCCACAGTTCCTCGGATGTGTGGGCCCTGGAAAGCCTTCCTCTAGTCTATGTGTGGATGTCGACAGAGTGTGCAGAAAGCATTGGCTTCAGGTTCTGCTCCCTCATGTTACTGGCTGCAGTTCCACAGTTTTCATCACTGCCAAAACCTATAGGAACTCCCCCAGGGGGCTTGCAGTCCTTCGGTGACAGACTGAGGCCACATTGCCACATCACCTAGTCACATTATATCTTCCACTCTGAGCAGTTTCAATAGCCTTCCGCCCTAACAATGGCCACTGAAGGACAGTCTAGACTGTATGTAAGCCCATCCAATATAGTTCTTTTACAATTACATGTTGTGATGGTTTCTATATGCTTGGCCCAGGGAGTGGCACTATCAGGAGGTATAGCCTTTTTGGAGTAGGTTTGTTGCAGTGTGGGTTTTAATACTCTAGTCTTAGCTGCCTGGAAGTCAGTCTTCTCAAAGCAGCCTTTAGGTGAAGATGTAGAATGCTCAGCTCCTCCTACATTACGCCTGCCTGGATACTGCCATGTTCCCACCTTCATGGTAATGGACTGAACCTCTCTGAACCTATAAGCCACCCCAATTAAATGTTGTCCTTCTAAGAGTTGCCTTGGTCACAATGTCTGTTCACAGCCATAAAACCCTAACTAAGACACATGTATATTCTATTGGTTCTTTTCCTCTTGATAATTGTAATACAAATGTAGATCCAACACTTTTCTCCTGATTCAATTATTTGTTCAGGATAAACATTAATTTTTCTGAAGTACTGTTTCCTATCCGTCATTCTTGTAGCCCCAAATATCTCTTTCTTCTCTCTCTCTCTCTCTCTCTCTCTCTCTCTCTCTCTCTCTCTCTCTCTCTCTCTCTCTCCCTCTCTCTCTCCCTCTCTCTCTCAATAGGAACTCATGTAAACCAGGCTGGCCTCAGACTCACCACATAGCTGAAGATGGCCTTAATTTTCTCATTCGCCTACTTCTACCTCCAACCCCGGTTGCTGAGATTATAGGAGCATGCTGTGCCTGATTTATTCAATGCTGGCAATTCAACCCATGCTTTCATGCATGCTAGACAAGCCCACCACTGTGTAAGCTATCCCAACCATTTTATTCTTTTTAAAATTAAACTTAGAATGTTTTACCTAGTTGGGAAGCACTCTACCACTGAACTACATACCTCCCGCACAAACTGTACTTTGAACGGCTCCCAATGACCAATTAAAAAAAAGACTAAACTCCTCTGGCATTAGATATTCAACCTACTACTTCATTCATGTTCTTTGATACTCCACAGGACAGGTATACTGAGTGACCTGCCCAGAAACCTCAAGTGTATCATACTCTCAACTCTTTACCTTACCCTGCCTGTGACTTACTGAAGATCCACCGGTTCCCTCTAACTGTTTATTCTTTGGGAAAATATCCATGATGTCCACAGGGGTCCAGAAGTAAGATAAGCATGGTTCCTATCACATGGATCTTTAAACTCAGGCTTGTTGAGTGTCATGGCTAAATATATGGCATTATGATAACCACACATGACTTCTCCCACAAAAGAGTGATATTTTTATATAAGATATAAAGCATTAAGAGGATTTAGCTTGCCCAAGTTTCACTCTGTGAGGAAAGAAATGGGTACATAACTTTAAGTTGCTTTTGAATCCCATTCATCTTTCCGATCTAAACTCAATGTGTGGTTCTGGATTGAGTTGTTCCCAAACTCTGGAGTCTACATTGACAAACTATTTACTCTTCTGAACTTCCTGACACTAATTCTGTGCCAGGCTTCTCAGCTCCTAGCCACGTTTTATCTTTTAGTTGTACCAGCAATGCTCACTGCTTTACCTTGCCACCTGCCTAATATCATGGTAGAACTATGGTCTATGTGCCCTCCACTCACCTTGAGCACCTAACCACAGAGGCAGCTCAAAAATGAAAATGAAATGCATGTATGCATAAATGAACATAATGACCAGTGGATGTTTCAGGCTAGTTAAAGTTATGTGGATATCCAGCGAGCCTCAACAGAGGCCCCTACAGCTGTGTTCTTGTTCCTAATAATCATAAAGATACACTCAATGTTGATAGCAATAAATAGATCCTACCTCTCAAATCCCTTTTTTAAAAAAAGCATTAGGATGAATAAGTAGTTAGAGGACCCCATTCTGCCTAATAGGTCTTAGATTACATAAATTGCTCTCAAGAAAATCTCTAAAGGGAACATGCTGCATTCTGTCAGCTATGGAATACTCTCAGTGAAAAAGAAACTGTCTTCACTAGCCTCCAGACAGAAGAGCCTTTGGTAGGAGCCTGCTGATGGAAGACAGGTCAATAGCTAGCTAACATTTTCCCATCAACTAAAATTTAGAAATGGACACCACTTGTCAATTTGCATCCAATCCTCTTTGCCCTGCTCCTGGGTCTGACAATACTGCTGTCTCTGTGGCGCCTGCCTCCATCATCTTGGTTCCTTAACCTTCTTGCATGGGAGCCAGGTATAGAACTCGGTGATTTGCTTCACAGTTCCTACGCTCGCTGTTCTCCCCATTCTTTGGACTTTAGATGAAGTTCCAGAACAAGCGACGTTTTGCTCGGCGTAAGTAATGAAATGATCTCTGCAATGGACGTCAAAAGAAAAGCCATCAGACTGTGCCTACGCAAAGAAAGGCCAGATGATAAACAAGTTTTCTTTGGATCAGTGAATACCTCTGAGCACCTGCTGAGCTGCCTTGCGTTCACTGGAGGCTACGAATACAGAGACAGATGAAATACTGTTTCTGAGCTGAAGGTGCTTATTATCTTGCCTGCTGAAGATTCAGACACCTCAGTGTGTGATTGCTAACCAATGTGTGAGTGCAAAGACAGGGGAAATGGGAGCAAGGAAAGCCACCCCACCTCAGGGTGAGGAAGAAGGTGCAGGCGAAAATCGCCATACTGATGTCAAAGTCACATATTGTCATGTAGCACTGTAAACAGACCTATGGAAGATGAAGTCACAGTTTCAGGGAAATAGTTCCCAGTAGCTCAAAAGAGGGCTCCACAATCCAGATAAAGCCGAAGCACTGTGATAGTTAATTATTCTGATAAATTAATATTTTACTCTTTTTACTCTGTGTGTGGTGTGTGTGTGTGTGTGCACTCATGTGTGCATAGCCCACATAAGTATGTCCTTATCTGGGCTATGCACACATAAGACAACTTCTGGGAGTCAGTTCTTTCCTTCCACCACATGGGTCTGAGGGATCAAACTCAAGTCATCAGGCTCGGCTGCAAGTGCCTTCACCTGCCACACCATCTTAACAACTTCAGACTTCCTTGTTTTTATCACACCAAACAGGCAACACTCAGAGCTCTGCACATATATTCTGACATCCCAGATGATTTTGACTTCCTTAAAGCCAGGTGTATATCCCTCGGCCATTTGGCTGGATAACTATGGTTATGAACCTGTCTGTGTGTTATGGGCAATGTTTAGCATTTGCCCATGGCCAGTGCTGTCCACGGTTTATCTCAGTAGGACAAGAGAACACTCCTGAATTTGTCAAAATTGCCTCTGGTGGAGAAACACAGAGTGTGAGAATGAACACAATCATGTCGGGACTTTTTAAAGATGACAATAAGTTCCTGTGCAAGGCCTGTCTAGTAACCAAGGACCGGTCATTATCGGCACAGTTAGGTCTTCCTTAGGCCATGGCTACTCGAGATGCAACAGCAACTGTGGCGGAATCCTTCCCATTTCACTGACAGCTTCTCTCACTCAGCCAAAGAAAGTAACCCAGTAATGAACTATCAGGGAAGTAGATGTGCACAGTCCTCAAGACTGCCATTAAAGGAATGATGTGTGCCCTCCATCCATTCTTTTTTCTTTTAATACCACTTGATGTGAACACATTTGCTGGGGCTCCAGCACCTACAGGTGATTATGAGGTGGCAGGAAATCAAGCCACAATGTCGGCATAACAGTTGAGAAAGAGAAGCAGATGCTGTGGGAAGCCTTGTGGCCTTCAACTACTACCTCCAAGCCACCCTGGGGTCTACTTTCTCACAGCTGCCATCAATCTTCACTCCCTCAGACATTCCTGGTACTGACCACCATCATCACCCCAAGCAGACACTCATGTCGTTCTAAGGGCCTTGGGAGATGCCTTAAGAAGATCAGGCAGTTTTTCTACTGGGATTTTTGTAGGAAATCCCATCCCCATCTCTTCTCTTCCATTACGGCACAAGAGTCTTGCTCTCCCAACAGTGAGCCTCCCACTGACTTTCTCTCTGAAGCAGAAGTCAGCTGCTCACACTAGCTGTATTGCTCCAAACTAGTTCCTAGAAGCTGACATGACTTTGTATTTTTCAGACACATAAAAATGAAGTGAGAGTGCCTAGTGTTGGCAGAATTTAGGTGAGAGGGGGGCAGTATAGTTTTCTGTATTTATGGTGTAAAGGTGACATATTGCTCTCTTCTTAACAGCCATTTATTAATCGCTACAGAATTGAAAAGTGCCCGAATGTTTCTGCCCCTCTACATACTTCTAAATAAAGTCAATACTATGAACAGGGATATTTATTGCATTTTTTTCTCAAGAAAGGAAATATTTCCTATAAAATGAATAGCTGACGATATCTGAGATCTGTAAAGATCATGTTGGCATTTAAAGTGACAGGACTTAGGTCTAGGAAGATGACAGTGTGCCTGCCACAGTCTGGAAGCCTGATTTGCATCCTCTGCCCTCATGCAAAAAGCCACTCATCCTGGCACAGGCAGTCCCAGCCCTGGGGAGGTGGAGCTAGGAGGACCCTGGAGCTCACTAGGCACCCAGTCTAGACAAACTGTTGCCTCTGGGTTCAGTAAAAGACCATGCTTCAAAAACATAAGGTGGAGAGAGATTAAGGAAAACACCCAACATCAACCTCTGGCCTTCATATGCCCACAAAGACATGTGCACACACACAAAACAATGTGAGACACTATAAAGCACTTTTTTTAGGGTGGGATGAAATGCCTGGGACAAGTTGAAAAAGAAAAGAGAGGAGAGCTAAAGATGAAGGACAGGACTTGAGAATTGGGAAGATGAGGAGGGTCTGGTCACACAAAAGAAGAAGCCACTGTCATTGAGTCTGCACAGAGCATGGACACTGGCTTCCTAGCATCCAAGACAAGGAGGACTTTCCAACAGATGCGAGTGACAAGCCTCACCCCCACCCCATGCCAAAAGCTGCTACGAGCTGAGTAGGGTGAAGCCCGCATGCAAATCTCAGATGCCAGGCAATAGCAGAGATGTTGACTGATAGACACCCTCACTTGCCTTCAGTGGGTTCAAGAAAGAATGAAGGTTAGAAAGCATGGAGAGCCAATGCAGGTAACTAGACTTCTTTTTTTCCACAGGAAAATGTGTCAGTTGGTTAATGGGGAGCTTTTGTTGATGTAGAAGACATTATAGCCTATTTTTAGAAGGAAAAAAAATGTTATAGCGGAGAACAAAAATAGGTGGCCCAAGGCAGGGTCATCTCATAGGTGGGTGAACCTCAAACAGGGGCCAGGAGAGCATACCTGCTCCCACCAAACGGAAGCCAGGACACATGGCACCCGTGAAAGTGAGCTGTCACACTTGGTGGTGGTGAACATGGAAGAAATTCTCCTCTGATTGCTTTGGTCAACATCCAGCTGAATTGCAGTTGAATAAGCAAACTCAGCTGAAACCAGAGGAACTGCAAAGTCTAAATCCTCAGCTCACAGACACATGAGCTACATGCTTATACTAAGCGACTGAATGTTGGATGGTGTGTTAATGCGTTATTACCATAGCAATAGACAACTGATGTGAGGAATGGTCCAAATTTCACAGAGCCTATAGCACTGCCTCGTTTTGAGAGCTTGGAGCACATGTTACATAATATGTACCGTTTCCTTAACCATTTGCCTGCCTCTTTCTGTCAACCGCTGCCAGAAACAGAACTACAAGGGAGAGCTGACTATACAAGGCTCTGCAAGCACACATTGAACTGGATTATGGATCCCTGCAAGTAGAATTTCTAGGTCTCTGTGTAAATAGGATATTAATAGATTATGAGGACACTAACTTCTATGAAGAAGAGAGCCAGAATTCATATATACATGCTTGCCAACAATTTGTTTCCACTCAACTTTATGTCAAGTTTCCTTCTTGGCTAATGTAGTAAATAAAAACTGTAAATGAATGTATATGTCATTTTTTTATCCATTTTAGTACAATGCTCTAGAATGAACTTACCCACCCTTCTGGTCCCATTGACTGCTCAGAACTGTTTCAGACTTATCAGCCCTGCCTCAAGGGGCACAGAGACCTTTGTGCCTCACACCATTCCCCGGTGTTTCTATATCACCAATGACTTCTTTAGTCATTTAGTGAGAGCACTAAATGCCAGCCATTTATAGGGAATGTAACTCAAGACACGTCGGAAGATTCACAGCATGTTTGCAGAAGGATGCTCATATATGGAAATGGGGGAGGATGGTTGAAAAGAGTAGAAAGAAGAAGAAAATTAAAGACAGAACACTGGGAGAGATGGGATGGGATTTCTGGAGTCACTTTCTTTGATCTCTACCATGTTTGGTCATTTGAGCCCTCAAGAAATTTTATGTTAACCACAGTTTACTTGTTTTTTTTAACTTTACACATAAGTATGTATTTATACCATTTCCCCCCACACTACTTCTTCCAACTCCCTTTATGCCATCACCCTCTCATATCACATGACATATCACTTATTATAGATTATAGATTATAGTCAATTAAGCGTTTCTTGTATGTATATGTTTTTAGGACTGGCCATTTGGTTTGGATCATCATTGAGGGGACTCATCCCTGGGAAAGCAGCTTCTCTCTCAGAGCAGTCATTAATCTTCTGTAACTCTAAGGGTGGGATCCTGCGAGATCGCTCTCAGTTATGCTGGCATGAAAGCAGATGGGGCCATTCATAGCCCAGTTCTTGTTGAGACAACCACAATTCACTTTTAAACACTTTAGGACAGCCAATGTGACATATGTACTAAACATTTTCACCTGATTGTTGGTCAGTTGCTCTAAATAGGTTGACATTCTCATAGGTCTAGGAGCTGCTCCAGTATAAAGCAGTTTGAAATCATGATGGCAATGGGGAAAATATTAAATATGGAAGGGTCTAGTTGTGTGGAGTGGGATGACACAATTCCTGAGGGTAGGTCCGGGCCTTTAAACCTTTATCATAATACTATATCAGACATGTATGCAGGATATTTATATAACTCTTTAATGTGCTGTACACTTTTAAGATATGAAATGAGAACAGAAGTCCATCTCTGGGTAAGTGTCAGATTTGACATTCACCCAGGGGTAGAATCTCCATCTACTAATTTTACCCAAGGTCCCCCGTTTCATCATGTTGCACTCAAAGGGTGATCAGCTTAGATGGTGCTTGCTGATATTTAAGCATTTTTCTTTGGTGCACCTAGCAAAATTGCATTTGAAATAATAACCCTCTCTGAAGTTAATAGGTCTCTGGAAAACAAAAACAAAAAACAACATGGGTGCCCAAAGAGAACTGAGATGGGGTCCCACTAAAGACAAAGTCCAGAAGCCTAATGCAGTCTTTTATCTTCCCAGTTAAAGGGGCCTGTGAATAAATGGCTTGAGAGAACAAACCTTCTTGTAACTGATATGGTTTCCTGGATGGCTCAAGAAAACACAGTGTCTTTAAGCTCGGAGTTGAAATTCTTAAATAAAGCACCAAATTGAAAAGACATATTTAAATTGAGCTGTTCATTGTCTTCATTTCTATGGCTTCCCCACTTACTGTGCCTCCCCCTACCCCTTCTGTGCATAATGAACCTTAGTTATGAGGGAAGGGGGCTGGCAGGGGAGACAACTGGGCCATTCAGGACTCCTAGTGGGCTCATCAGATAATCACAAAACATTGGTGCCATTGAGAGGGAATCTGCGGGAAAGAAAGACAGAGAGACAGGGCCATGGGCTCAGAGGCTAGGCAGGGATTCGGCAGCAGCCCTTTTTGAACAATTCGTTCAAACAATTGTTTTCTTCTTTCTGGGAAACAACCAGTTATTTGAGTCAATTTTGAAACAAATGGTTGTTTTGACTGCAGGCTCTCTTCCCCAAGGCTAAACTGAAGTTTGAATTTGGCTACAGCTATGTTCAATTCACTACTAAATTGACATCTGGCTAGAGAGATACACAGCTGCCAATTATGTTCCAGAGGCATCAAATCAGTGTTTGTGGCCTTCATGGGAACAAGAGGATGCATCTCAGTAGATACACTGTAAAAGCCAGGTACTATGGGAGGGCTTGCATCTAATCCCAGCACCCGAGAGGCAGAAACTGGATGATCAGAAGGTTAAGCTCTCAGCTACACTGTGATTGGAGGCCCATCTCAACACTACCACCACCAAAAGGGGAGGGGGGGAGGAGGTAATGGTGGCTGCAGAGGTGGTTTGATGGTAAGTGCTTGCTTCATAAGTGCTTGCTTGCTTCAGAGACATGAGGACCTGAGTTGAGATTCCCTGCATACCACATAATAGCTTGTGCCTCATTCTGGATACACCTTAGCACCAGTGATGGGGTAGAGACAGAAGGATCACTGGGGCTTGTTGGCTGCTGGGCTACCCAAATAAACTTGAATTATGAGTTTGAGGAAAAGACTCTGACTCAATCTCTTAAGACTCTCTCTCTCTCTCTCTCTCTCTCTCTCTCTGTCTGTCTCTCTCTCTCTCTCCATATATACAATATACATATATATATGTAATATATATGTATATTACATTATATATGTGTATTACATGTATATGTATATATGTATATTACATAATATATATATATATGTATATATGTATAGGTCAGGGTGTAGTTCAGTGCTAGAATACTTTTTTAGTTTGTTTAATGTCCAGATTCTAATACCCAGAAGCATATATAATACACAAAGACACACATACACAGATGCACACACATGCATGAATACATGCATATACATGCACACATTTAAAAAAGCATGGAAAAGTAGTGTATAGTAGATCAAAATATATTTGTCCAAGCAGCCAATAATCTGTGAGTTTGTTCTCCTTTGATTATTTTACCATCTGTCTGTTTGTGTATGTGCGTGTGTGTGTGTGTGTGTCTGAGAGAGAGAGAGAGAGAGAGAGAGAGAGAGAGAGAATACATTGCCCTAAAAGTAACTTATTCTCATCCATTTTTTGTGTTCATGTTGGCCATGCTTCCACACCTGAACTAATATATTTCATGTTGATGACTCTGTCTTTATGCCTTTCTTATCTATATATCTGGCTCCAACTGCCTTATTACTTTGTCTATCACAAAAATATACAACAGGAGACAGCCAGTAAAGAGATGCCAATGTCATGCCCTTTTGGGATGGTTGATTGTATGTTCACAGCTGTGCCTAAGCTCTGTGGAGACTGGGGGCTGACCAGCAGGCTCTTCCAGGTATCCATAAGTATTTGTCCTGTCTCGATTATAAGGCATATCTGGGCTCTTGGCTGAATGTTTATGCATTCATTGGCACTTAGCATTTATGAGTGCATAGGGGTTTCCATGCCCTAAGCAGCAGAGAAGACTTCTTTGCAGGGTGATTTTTATAGCTGTCCATAAAGGGACCTCTAGTGACAACAAGCTTGACAGCCACAAGAGGTCTGTGATGACTGAGGCCAATGCAGAGGCAGAGGTTACAAGGCAGCGAGCTCCGGCTCACCTCAGCTCAGTGGCACTAAATGGCTCTCCTGCCACATGGAGCACTTGGAGACTCTGAGGAGGTGAAGTGGTTTCCATGGTGATGAGAAAGCCTCAGCAGGACCCCAGCCTCTTGGAGATGGTCATCCATCCACTGGCTACCATTGAGTGTGCTTACCTCCAGCCAGCCTTAGCAAGCTGGTGACTCTAGAAAACATGAATTGGCCTCTGGAGTGCTTTGTGCATACCATTCATCCTTCTCAATGGTCCCTTCCCAGAAAAGAGAGCTGCTTGTTATTCATGGGCTTCTTTCTGATGGCAGTGCTTTGTGTATGCTGTTGCTAACAGCAAGATCTTACGTATGCATACACTCTAACAGTGAAGCTTGCATTTTCTGAACGACTGGGTAGTGGAAGGGAAGGGTGCATCCAGAAGACATAAATCTTCCAATCAACATAGTTGTATGGTTAGGGACAGTCAACATCTTTATTTCTTCATCTATTAAAAAATCTGGCAACTCATTGTCCTGTCAACTTGGCAGAGAATTTTTTTCCCTTTTAAGATGAAATAAAGACATACTCCTCAAATTTCTTTGTAAAGTGTAAATTTATGTAAATGTTGTTTTTATCATTGCTATCCCTTTGCAAAGCTGGCCACTCTACACTCTACTATAGGGTGTTAATTATGCTATAGGAGGATTTGATTGTCCCTTGTGACATCTGACCAAGGAATAACAGAGTTACAGCAATAGAGATTCCACATAATTGTCATTCTTCTGAGATCCTCTGCATCATCCATCTGAATACTGCCCGAGTGGTTGACACTAGCCATTAATCCAGCAAAACTAAAGAGGAAGAAGTTAATGGGGCCTCCTTCCAAAAGTTAAAGGATAGACCATTCCATGACATCACTGGTATGTCCACCACCTTACACACAAACCTTTATCATTACCATCCAATTCACAATCATATGGGTTGTCCTTGAGGACATCACAGAAGCCAGACACAGAAGGATGAGTACTGGATGATTCTACTAATGAGAAGCTTCCAGGACAGTCAGGAAATCGGAATTGCCTTGTGTTGCTATGATAAACACTCCAACCAAAAGCAACACTATGAGGATAGGATTTTCTCTCTTGCATGTTAGAGCCCATCCTTGAACTCCATCTGGGGAACTCAAGGCAGTCGCTTGAAGCAGAGACTAGAGGAAGTCTGGTTATGAATTGCTTACTGTGCTGCTCACCTGCTTGCTACTGCAAGTTCGTGCAGGGCCAGAGACAGGAGGTCATCACCGGCATTTCATTACACACACACACACACACACACACACACACACACACACACACCATCCAGTGAAGATCTTCATGGAATTGTGCATCAGAGTGCTCCCTCTAGGTTTCCCAATAGAAGAGCCATATATCTTTTCCTCCTGTTATCTTCAGTGGCGCAGATGAAACAGAGAGGCCAGATGCTTATTCACATCCTCCCATAGCAAAGTGATGCTTGTGGTGTCCTTCACACTCATGCAAAACAAAGACACCACCTCCAAAGGAGGTGCCATGTGAGCTGCTCCTGTGTACTGAGCCAAAGAAGTTTAAATCCAGGTAGGATGTGACTCTCCTGAAGAAGGATGCTAAAGCAGCAAGTAGCTGACAAGGAAGCAAGCCGTGTCTCTGATGGTCTCTTCCCTCTTCTGTGCTCTTTAAAGCAATTGTTGTCTTAGGTGACAGAAGGACTGCAATTCCTACCGCCTTCCAACAGAACTAACGTTGCCCTCCAGCCTATGGTAACTCTTTTTCAAATCTCTTGGTCTCTCACTCATTCCGCAGTTGTTTAATAACATGCTTCAAGAGTGCCAGGGTCCTAGAAATTTCAGCAAAACTATGGGCATTTGTGTAACTTATTTCAGTTTGTGCTGAACTCTGTCATATGCTGATTAGCAATATGTTTCCTTTCCTTTCCAGCATATCCACAGCAGGAGAAATTCCCAATAAAATCTCTTCAGACTGGCTAGACCAATCACACACCAATTCAGAATGAAGGTAGTCAATGATTTAGTGACTCTTCTTTGAGATTGCCACCACTAGGGGTTTTAAATATTTAAGGTGAAAGTTTAATGAGCAAACTAACTGGTTGACAGACTTTTAGTCTTTAAGTAAGGAGCCATACTTCTCCTGCACCAATGAGCTTGGACCACCATAATGAAGTTCCATGGATTGGCCAGCTTGACAGAAACAGCAGGAGAGGAGGGAAGAGGTGGGAGTGTTCTAGTATCTCCTCCTCCTCCTCCTCCTCCTCCTCCTCCTCCTCCTCCTCCTCCTTCTCCTCCTTCTCCTCCTCCTCCTCCTCCTCCTCCTTCTCCTCCTTCTCCTCCTCCTCCTTCTCTCCTTCCCCCTTCTCCTCCTTCTCCTCCTCCTCCCCTTCCTCCTCTTTCTCTTCTTCTCTTCCTCCTTCTCTTTCTCTTTCTTCGTCTCTTCTCTTCCTGCTCCTCCTTCTTCTCCTCCCCCTCCTCCTTTTTCTCCTCCTCCTCCTGTTCTTCCTCCTTCTCCTTCTGCTTTAATCATCTAACTGACTCTGCCAGTCTGTGTGGCTTAGGTCTAGTACATAGGAGGTAAAACATGATTAGTTTCAATTCAAGCTAAAGAACCAAAATTCTATGAGAGCTTCTCTCCCCATCTCATGAACAAAACCAAAGTGGTAAACTAATGTCATGTTTAACATTCAGGCAGAAAGTGGAGGTCTACCTTAGCATAGACAAAAATAAAATTGGGACTAACATCCTATGAGACTTTTATTCTCCAGAGAACATCTGCAATTATTCCCAGTCCTCCTCAAAATGGAATAAAAAGCATAATATTCAGCAAAATTTAAAGAGCCAAAAGGAAAGGAAAGTAACATTAGGGAATAGTGAAAGGCTAATTTTTTCTTTTGATCCCCACCATTATTTTGAATAATCTTAAAAGGCTAGGCATGGCACTGGGAAGGAAGTTTCATAGAGGCAGCAGCCATATGGGTGTAGCACATGTAACAATATTAGGAGCTTAGAAAAATAATATATTACATAATTACATAGTAGTATATATCTTACATGAAGAGATGGTATGTAACATCCTATATATATATATATATATATATATATATATATATATACTTAGTGATAGTTTTTTCAGGTATTTATATAGTAGTACATACCTCATATGAATAGATGATACATAACATCATATGTATATGCATAGCAATAGTTTTTGTCAAGAAGAAAACAGTGGGAAGATCAATTGTGGCTGTAGCTATTAGTAAGTGTTTAGCAGAACAGATCAAACATAAGCATGGTAAGAAAGTCTAAGAAGTGAGAGACCTGAGGGAAAATATTATTTCCTACCTGACGGGCTCTTCCACCAACCCCCTCTACACAAAAGCCAATAGGATAACTACACTTAGGGGTTTTCTCATCTTTCCCCTTGACTGACATAGAGATGTACACAGATGAATGGCTGCTCAGTATAGGAGAACAAAGACATAGAATGTACAATGTGGTATCCAAAGCCAAGGTTCTATGGTTCTAAACACTGCCCTAAAACACACTGCCCTAAAAATCAGGGAAGAAGTTCACAGGTATTTACTAGGATGCAGACAAAAATATGATACTCTTCAAGCAAATAAACCTTTGAGACAGATTCACAGGGTCTTGACAAAACGACTTAGAGCAGCTGAGAAGGGTAAAGGGAGGCTGTGGCAGTAAGAAAAGACAACAGACAAGAGAATATCTGTGGTAGATTAAGGATTCAACCTATAAGAAAGCATAACTCAATTGGTCTGAACACAATTTTCCATTCTAAGCTGCTCTTCTAACTCAAAAATAGTAAGAATTAAACAAGCAAGCAAGCAAGGGATGCGAACCACAAAAGATGACAGAGAAATACAAGAGAAAATATAGTTGGAGAAACGGAAACACCAATGAAAGCTCCAGAAATTCAAGTAGAGAGATAATAGAGAGAGAGATGAGAGTGTAATGTCAGATCTACTGCATGCCAGAATCTGATGGGAGTGTTTTATGCACACATGAAGGATCCTGGGCTATAGCACATCCAAGTAACTGGGCAGAAACCACAAGGTTCTACAGGAACAAAGTCTAAGCTTCAGTCTCGCACCCTGACTTGAGAATACAACTTTTTCCATCATGCTAGTAGACTGCCCACAACTTGTTGGTTTCTCCTCAGGTTCATCTGTTTCCCTGTCCCCAGGGACAGCTGTGTGTGTCATCCTGGAGCCAGTCTTGGGCAACCAAACTCTACTGGAAACTGAATTGAAATTTTTCATCCAATTTCACCAAAGTCATTGGAAGCCCCTAAAGGACCAATTCAGAACATTATGTTGTTAATTTTTATTAACACATTGTAAACTGACAGTGTAATTGTAAATGTTTATGTGGTGCACAGCACTATTTTGAAACACATACACTGTGTGAGTAGATCAAGGGAACAGATTATCAACCCACACCTACTTTTTTCTATTGGAAACATTTTAAAACATCTTCTTAACCAGTTTGAAGCATCTCATTTGAAATAAGCTCTGTGATTCCTTTGCAAAAGCACTGCACTTGCCTTCATCCAGAAAAGCAGTAATATCTTCAAGTAGAAGGTGCACTCCGACCCCAGAGATGTTGCTAGACAATAAAAAGAATCACGTACTTTGGGGCATGGTAGTAGGTGAGAATAATACAGCCATCACTCTAAGTCTGAGAGACCTGTGTTTTCAGTCCAGGTTAGAGTTTGCCTTCAAGAAGAATTGGTATGGATTTGCATGTCAGGATACAAGAGGAAGTAGTTGCTATTTCCAGAGGTGGTTACTAGCAGATGTTAGGGACATTGCAACAAGTCCCTATGACTTCCAGAGAACTCTCCAGAGCCACTGGCTTTGCTCCAGCAGACAGACAGTTAGAGATACTTCTCTAAGACTGGTGGAAACTATAGTGTGTTAGAAAAATTTCTATTTTCATGATTAAAATGAGTTAGACCAACCACTTAAAATAAGGAACAGTTAATTTTGGCAAATCATTTCAGAGATCTCATTCAATGATTTCTTGACCCTTCTGCTTTTGAACATTTAGTGAAACACTGTGTTATGTCAGGAGAGTATGGCCATGAGAAGCTATTCTCCTCATGACAGCCAGAAAGAGGAAGAAAAATGAGAGGGAAGGACAGAGGAAGAGCAAGAAAAAGAATTAAGGTCACCAATATTCCTGTGATTCATCTCTAGTGACCGAGTTCCTCTAAGTAGACCTACCTCCAAAAATTTCTCCTACTTCCCAACAATGCCATCAACAGAGGACCAACTCTTCAATGCACGAGACTTTGAGGAACACTGACAATCCAAATTATAACCCTGGGACTTCATGAAAGAGAAAGACCCAAACCCTAAGGGTGAATGTACCCTCTTCAAATAGTAAATGAGCAGAAATAATTTCTTTACCAACTCAAGAGGCCAAGTGAACATTGTACCATTGCCTAATATGTCATAGCCACTTTGGAAGTGTGTCTTATTCAGTGAACTAGGTAATTACACAAGATAAGAAGACTTGGAATAAAAACATCCTCACAGAGATGCTGTAGCTTGTGCTTGAGGTTACTCAGCTATTGAGTTTTAGAGTTAGGATTCAAATCTAGTTCCAATCACTCTGTGCTTTAAAAAGCACTGGGAAAACCAAAAACCAAAAATCATTAGGCTGCTGACTCCAAAAGTGGTAGGAACACAGACCCAAAATCCTTAAGTATAATGAATGCAAATGAAAAAGAGATAGAAATTAAACACAGAAGACAAGAGTGCGATCAATGGCTTCCAGGCAGAGTGGAATCCAATTCATGAGACAGAGTAAAAATAAAGCAGCAGATGCAACTCAACAAAAATGTTCTAAAATGGAAGAGATGACTCAGCACTTAAAGTGCTTGCCAAGCAAGCATAGGGACTGGAGTCGAGATCCCCAGGACACATATAAATGCCGGGTAGATATGGTAATCTGCCTGGATTTCCATCCTTATAAAGGAGAGATAGGTCCTTGGAGCAAGCTGACTGTACTGATACAAAAATATTGACATGAACTATAACCTGGTAAGTTTGTTGATAATAAAATATTAATTCATTAAAATAAATTTCAAAAAGTGAAACAAAAGTAATAAGCCAACTGATAAGAGTAGAAAAGAAATATTTGAAATTTGCCTTCCCTCAATGGCCAATGTCAAGGTCATCCAGCAAGATCAACAAAGAAACAAAGCAAAACAAAATCCTCTTTCATAGGTAATTCATGGACCAAAAAAGCATATACAAAAAAAATTGTGATTTTCTTCCCATGTTTAAGTCTTCCTTTAAAAAATTAAATGCTGGTTATCATTAATTCTGATATTTTTGAGACATATTTTATACCAACTGACAGATTTTCCTTCTGATGATGTCATAACTAAGATAAACACTTCTATAGGTAAACTGTATAATCCCTAAGGAGAGGCAAACAGAGAGGGATGAAAAGTCAATACAGGAAGAGAGCAATGGCTGGGCCACTGACTAGAAGGGACTGGATGTAGTTTCAAAGTGACCTTCTAAGATGTCTCTGTCTTAGTTTCTTTTCTGTTGCTATGAAGAGATACCATGATTATTAAGGCAACTAATTGAAGAAAGAGTTTATTTACATTTTTAGAGGGTTAATGTGAGTGGTTGAGTAAGAAGGCTGAATAGTGAATAGGCTCATATATTTGAATTCTTAGTCCCCAGTTAGTGGAACAGTTTGGGAGGATTAGAGACCAAGTAGTCTATATGAGCCTGTAAGGAAATTCTCATTCATACCAACATTCTCATAAAACATGCCTTTGAACTATTCTGTCTTGGGCTGAAACAGAAGCATGTCTGTGTTAGCTCCTCTCCTCTTGTTGGGGTAGCTTTCAGGTACCCCTGTGCTTTTAGGCTGTGGGCATATGAGTGCTGAAATCCTGGTGATCAAGGAAAGCCCTTGGATACTGCTAGCAACTCAAGTGATTGCGTTTCCACAATTTCACTTTCCGTGCCTAACACACTCCAAGATGCTTGGAGGTGAGGACTTCACAGTAGTTAGCTTTTGATGGCTCACAAGACTGAGGACCCATGACAAAGTGAGCACCTTTTTAAGAAAAGAGGAGGGAGACCCTCTCTCTTTCCACCACTTCCTCTCTGCAGTGTAATGATTCAAAGAGAAGGCAGATTTCTGAAAACCGAGGGGAGGGCACTCACTACTGACCTAGACCTTGATCTGTTCAGGCTTCAGCCTGCAGGATTGTCTCTTATCTAATCCACCCTAATTAAGACAGGGAGGTGTCAAAAGATACACAGTTCTGCTCTGAGAGGAAACACTGTCCTGCACACTAAGGTGGTGTTAGGGAAGCCTGCAGATAAAATGCCCATGACAGGCATGGAGAGAGTTAGAGAGAGCATGGTCAGGTAATAGCCTTATTGAAATAGAGCCTAAAAAATATCCAAGGCAGGGATGCAAATGAATTCACCTCAGCACAACCTGGCAAAAAACTACACTTCATGACACTGCTCTGTAATGTGTCCTGAATGGCTATTTATCTTGCAAGTGTGTCTTGTCAGCACAAGTGTTATGCACAGTAATAACTTCATAGCATTTTATTATGTGAAAGTACCACAATTTCCAGTGGTTTCCAGTGGTTGGATACTGTAATTGTTCTCGGGCTGCAAATAATGCTCAAGGACACACACACAAACACACACACACACACACACACACACAATATCTTTGCACTTACATATATTTGTTTGCAGGGACATTTCTTACAATTTGAATCAAAGGTATTTACATATATATTATGTGTATGCCTCATATATAATTTATTTATATTTGTAATTTATATATTTATAATTTATGTATAGTTATACATATATATGAGCTTTTAATGTTTTGATAGTGAAAAAGGTATTCTCCAGTCTCTTTTCAATTTCTACTCTGACAGAAATACATGGATGCCCATTATTTTCAGCATGATGCATTTTTACATTGGTTTAATTCTTGCCAATTTAAGTTAAAAGGGGCTTTTGTTCTAGCTTGCATAATTTTTAAGCCTTGAGAACAGTTGGGTATTTTTGTTTGCTTAAAAGGCTTTTCTAGGTCCTCTTCTGTAAATTGCTCATTTGCATCTGTCACTAGGGTTTTTTTCCCCACTGTATTTCAGGTCTTTCTTATTAAGGAAATTTACCTTCTCATGGTTCTTCTGGAAACAATGCCCTGTGTGAGGTCTGCCTTTTCATATGTCCACTGTGACTGGATTCAGAAACTTCAAGAGGCAAAGCCCAAAGTGGAACAGTCCCAGTCCCACCCTGGCCAAGTTCTTGAAGGCACTTGACGATCTATGGGCACATTCACATCCCTGAGAGCAGTCGCCCTGTGAACATCAGGCCTCCAAACATCTCAGCAGGAGATGCTGCACGCCACCAGTGCATCTGTGCATGTGGTCTATCAGAGCCTATCCATGTCAGGTTCAAGCACAGAAGCCTAAAACCCTCCTATGTAGCCTGTTTCTGCTCCACCCTTCCATGAGGACCAGGAGTCTACCCTAAGCTCTGCCATGCTCAAGCATCCTTCCTGTCGTTGGAGTAGCCTGGGCCTACAGTAGAGATGGTGGCTCACCATTCTTTCTCTCCAGAGCACTGTTTTCAGAAAAGCTCTCTTTAGCATGCTTCTCTTCTTCACTTTGTTTACTCCCTGACCTCTGTGCTAAATCTAAGGTCTTCTGGTGTCTGAACATTTTACTATTAGATCTTCCCTGGATTTCTCTACATCTCAGTCATATTATTCAAATAAACCCAAAATACCTCTTCTTTTATAAGCCTATATTTAAAGAGCAGCCAGATGGCTGTCCCTCTATGTAGCCAGTCTAGTTTCTAATATATCATCACTTTTTTATCCTATAGGGAAAAATGCTTCCTACAAGGTGTTCAATGGTTAGCCTCTGTTTTCTTTCACCTGCCTCCAGTCCCAGTCCAGATGCAGGTGGGAAAATCCTAGTTTTAAGTGGAACTCACGAACCCACTAGATGTCTCCAGGAAACATGGTTATTGGAGGTGCCTGCCTTCTGAGCCACTTGCTCAGCTTTGGGATTGGGAATTAGTTAATTGAGCTGCTTCTCTGTCTCCAGCAAAGCTGGAGATATATGTGTCATGTAATAAGAACCCAACTTACTTCTTATTCATAAAATCAGCACCCATGGGCAGGTGATTCTGCACAGTTCCTGAATCAGAAGTTGGATGCAGTATATTGTACACAGAGAGTTGATGAGGGGCTGTGGAATGCTAATGTGAACACTAACCCTACAGACCAGCCCTGTGAGTCCAAAATGTCTGTTGTTCTTTGTGCACCTCCTTCATTCTGGATGCATCTCAAAACAGAACAAGAACTCACAGTGGGGTGTGCTAATCGATCACCAGTTACTGCAGATTCTAGTCAGCAGCTCAGCCTAACCCGGAACTTGCAAGAAGTACAGAATTACAGAATCCAAACATTCCTCTTTTGTTGTTGTTGCTGGTGATGGTTTGGTTTGGCTTGGCTTTTTAAGAGAGGGTTTCTTTGCTTAGCCCTGGCCATCCTGTAACTCACTGTGTAAACCCAGGCTGGCCTTGAACTCAGAGATCCACCTGCTTCTAACTCTCAAGCACTGGAATTAAAGGTCTGTGCCACCACCCCCAGCTTCCAAACCTACCTTTTAACAAGACTTCTGAGAGACTTAGTTTGTACACTAAAATTTGATAGGTCCCATAAAAATTAACTTTTCAGCCCTGATGGGGGAAAAACACATAAGGGAGAAATGCACTGCACCCGCAATATTTACTAAATCTGCAAGCTGAGGCTTCATCTGCTTCGCCAGACACCGACGACTCTTTCCTTGGTGCGTCAGCCTTTGCTGTTTGCTTTGATTCGATGTAAAGGTGCAGTGTTTTTGCAAAGGAGCCACAGAGCTCATTTCAAATGAGATGCTTCAAACCACCTAAAGTTGTTTTTGTAATGTTTCCAACAGAAAGAAGTAGGTGTGAGTTGATAGATAATCAGTTCCCCTGGTCTGCTCACACAGTGTACATGTTTCAAAATGGTGGTCTGAACCTCACAAACATTTACAATTACAGTGTACAATGTGTCAATAAAAATTATGCAGATGAAGTTCAGAATGGGCCCTTTAGGGGCTTCCAAAGACTTCGCTGAAACTGGATGAAGATTTCCAGTCCAGTTTCCAGTGGAGTTTGGTTGTCCAAGACTGGCCCCAAGAGACACACAGCTGCCCCTAGGGCCAGAGAAACAGATGAACCTATGGAGAAACTAACAGCCAAGAGTGAAGATAAGTCAGCTGCCTTCTGCTCACAGCTCCTTTCCTCCCTCTCAAACAGACAGTGGGGGAGACTGAGCAATCAGAAGGATCCCACTCATACATGTCTAGTCACTAACGACAGCCTGGAAAATGGAAAATAAGAATTTTCCACCAAATTCTTTCTTGTATTTAACAACAACAAGAATAACAACAAGTACCTAAGAACCAAAACTAAACACTGAAGAGATAGAAAACCTAAATTGACTTTGAGTCAGTAGAAAAAGTTACCCCAATCATAAAACCCCTAGAATTACCTCTGTCTCAGATGTTTCATAAGGAAGTCCTTAAAGCTTCTGAGAAACCAAGAACTGCAACACTATTTAACCTCCCCCAGAACACAGCAAGAGGGAAGGGGGCTGGGAAGAGAAAGCCTTTTCCTGCCAAGTCGTGAGAATGCTTAGACAAACATCTGACCCAGATAACACCCAGACAGAGAACACAGAGACAGCTGGAGAATACGACGGGGAAATCCTAAGTGTAATCTTCACAGCTAAAATTGGGAGTGTATTAAAGAACATTACACTTAACCATGTGAAGACTCCAGAGCACAGAGGTGGCTGCCCTTAGAAGCACATTGAAAGAATTTATAAATCATATATAGTATACTAATACATAGGATATGTTGAAATTATTGATATGTTACTAATAAATATAATATATTAATAAATATAATCATCAATAAATATAATTTATCAATAAACATACTTTATCATATTTATAGTCACGTGGAAATAACAAAACGTTTAGAGCAGGGAAGGCTATATATAGTTGAGTTTGGAAAAAAGGAGGGAAGGGGAAAACATAATTATATTATAATCTCAAAAATAAAATGGGGAACTATGCAATAAGTTCAAGGTCTTACATGTTGAAAAGGTATTGGATAAAGCTTAATCTATTCTTGATTTGTTTTTTAAAAAATACAAAATCTCAAACAAATTCTTACTGAAGTACAGCTAAGACACCATGTCTACATTGAAAGAAGTCTCCTCACTAAGGCTGAATCGTGCCAAGGCTACCCAAGGTATCAGGGTTTGCCAAACTCTCAGAAAAGACTATCTTGAAATAAATAGAAAAATTATTTTTTCACAAATGGAAGAAAACATTATTGGTCATAAGAAGTTAAAGATATATACATTGAACTTTTCCATACAAAACAATATCCAACTACAAAATAAAAAAGCTAAAACTTCATTTATGATAACACCTGGGAACAATGATAAAATATCTAGGAGTCAGCTTAATAAAGTTAATTTCACTAAAGGGCATAAGAGCAACCGAATGGAAAGGGCTGGGTGTTTTGTTCATAAGTAGAAATTTCAATATCAAAATGATTTTAAAATTCTGTAAATTCAATATATGAGAGTGGCCCCAGCTGTAACCAGTGCATGGGTAAACACACGGAAGTTTAAAACAAGACAAAAAAAAAAATCAAGTGTATAAGATATCTGAGGGCAATAGTAACTCTCTACATGACCAACACTACAATACTAAATCAGATTATCTAAAAACACTTGCATAGTGCTTTTATGAAACAACGCTCTTCTAGATCAACGTGAATGCTAAGCAGAGGTAAGATATCGATTTGTTGAGATTGCCAAGACGACTTTGGAAGGTTGTAATATATTAGTGTACTTATAGTCCTGGAAGTGGGAGGCTGAGAGGCAAGTTAGAGAGACAAGCATTTTCAAGAAGAGAAGCTAAGATGGGATTCAAAAGTAAAGGCCTGAGCCTGCTAAGGCAAGCCAGACGTGGAGACGGCTGAGTGTCTGGAAGGAAGAAGCAGGCCAGGGAGCTGGGTCAGAAGGGAGCTAGGACTCAAGGGAGCTAGGACTCAAGGGAGCTGGGACGGAAGGAAGCTGGGACAGAAGGGAGCTGGGATGGAAGGGAGCTGGGTCGGAGATCCTCGGGCAACAGAGCACCCTTCTACCCTACTCGCAGAAAATAACTATTCTTTCAGCACACTTAAATTCCCAGAGGATTCTACCCGGCTGAACTACAGACTAGACCCCCATAGACCCACTGCAGTAGACCAGAAAGACATAGAAAATGGAGGTCGGAGATCGGAGGTCCGGGAACAGCTGATGAGCAAGCACGTGACTCACAGAACTTCCCCTCCCTCCAGGAACAAATCTTTAAAAGAACCAATTTGTTTTTAATTGGAGTTGAGGTATTGTAGTAAGAAATTGTATTTCTAAACAGCGGGGGATTGATGAAATGGTCCTTTGGTAAAGGACTAGGCAGTAAATACACTCACCTTTATGGGCACTGAAGGCCTCCCTCACAACCTCCGTGTTCCACATGGGAACAGTTATAGACTATATGTGTGTGTGCGTGTGTGTGTGTGTGTGTGTGTGTGTGTGTGTGTGTGTGTGAATACACGCAGGTTATTTGAAAACAGGTGGTAAGCCAGATTGGGCTGGAAGGATGTAACTCTTGGGACACATTCCCCCCAACACACACATGCACAACTTAGAGTCTCTAGGAAAATAGGGAAGCAGAATTAGAAAATAGCACCATCTCATCTTTCAGTCCTTCTGGTTAAGAATATCCAAATTAAATGTAATTATACAGAACTAATCAAAGGACAAAATGCCAAATGGAAGCAATAAGTAGAGTGTTAGTAGTCTTAACATGATCAAAACACATGCGGCCAGCATGTGCAGGGACCCTCATGTTTTTCTCAGACATAGAAGGACATAGAAGCTGTTTGATTAAGAGGTGTTTCTGATTCTCCCTCATTCCTACTTGTGGCTGCAATTGGATTAACATTTTCAGGGTTTGCTGTAACATGTGCATTTGAGTTTCCTGCCAGAGGGCAGGAAGAACTCACAAGCTCCCTGTGGGCTCTAGCCAGCTGCGTCCCTAGCCCTTGGTCCATCAGCCTCCCTGAGGAATCGCAGAACCTCTCTGTAGAGCACACACTACACACATGCAGATGAAGGACTGGGTTCAGATCCCACAGCTGCTCAGTTGTAAATGGAGTCACACGATAGATATGTTGCCCGGAGCCTTACAAGACTAGGTGGACCTGGCTCCACCTAACTTGTGCAATTAGTACTGGTGGAAGCAAGATGGCTGAACTACTGAGGGCATCTACCTGCTGGCAGCTCAGTGGCCTTTCAAGGACTGACGTGCCATCCATCTTCCCTCACTCCCTTACGCACCACTTCACATGCTGGTTGGGAAATAAGAGTAAGGATGAGATGCTCAGTGTGTGTTTTTATGGCCATAAGCAGAAAAAACATAAGATGGTTCACTGAGCATGAAATCAGGCCCATTGAGTCCTTCTTAACAACTGTCATTGACGATAGAAATGCCAAGCATAGCAAGTGGAACAGATGTATGGCCAGGGGCATCGTTAAAAGATACATACATGTTCCTGGTTCCTCGACACTGAGAATCTTTATGTTTATAACACAGTGGTAAAATGCCGTGAGAAGAAGTCTTTGTTAGCCTGCATCTGAAAGAGCAGTATCTGCAAGAGCCAGATGCCTTGGATACTCGACCAAAGCAAAGACAACCTCTTGAAAATTCTGCCTTCATCCAGGTAAGCAGGGATTGTAACATCATCAAGTGGCAAACATACCCCACCCCAGAGACTTTGCTAGAAGATGAAAACCACCAAGTACTGTGGGGCATGGAGGTAGGTGAGAAGAATGCAGCCATCACCCTAAGGCTGAGAGACTCATGTTTCCTTTCCAGCTGATCCAGGTTAGAGTTTACTGTTGGGAAGAGTTGGTGTGGATTTGCAAGTCAGGACACAAGAGGAAGTAGTTGTTATTTCCAAAGGTGGTTGCAGGCTGATGTTAGGAACAGTGAAGCGATTTCCTGTAGCTTCCAGAGAAATTTCCAGAGCTGCCTGCTTGGGCCCAGCAGACTGAGACAGTCGGTGGGGTTTCTCTAAGTCTCTTGAAAACTGGAACAGCAACAAGGCAAGCCACTGACATGAGCCTACTCACTCAAACCATCATTGATTGAAACTGTGACCTCCAGCAGAAACATCTTGTTCCCCTCTCTGTACCCCAAAGTGTCATTGAAACCCAGAGTTCTCCATTTAAACTTTTGTGCCTGGCACACAGACTACCTTAAGTTCTCAGGCCTCTGCCTGCGTCACATGTGTGGGAAAGACCACATGTTACATCATTTTAATCTTTGTTTTTGTTTTTTGGGTTTTTTTTGTTTTTGTTTTTTTAAGAAGGTATTAAACAAATCATCCACAGATGGAATCAAATATTGTTTACCATAACATCTGAGGTGCTCTTGACTGCAAAGCACAGAGTTAGCAATAGGTGTCTTTGAAGGCCCTCCAGTGAACTCTTAGAAGTAGAGTTAGATTATGATGCATTTGCAGTTCAGGATAGGCAGAAATGAGAAGTGAACACAGTCAGGCAGAGAGCACACAGCCCCAGGGAACTTGAACTACAAGCTGCTCACACAGCATCCTCATAGGAATTTGCATCTCCAGTGCAAATTCTGTCCCATTCAAATCCTTAACCTGAGAATCCAAAGCAGTAAGTGTTAGGTCCTGGTGCCACAAAGACCTGACCTTCACCAAGGTGTGCAGGAATTGGGAGGTGTTCTCTGTTCCCAAAGAGTAGAGGAAAGATACAACTGTGTGCCTCGGAATTGGTGGGGGTGTTAGCATCAGCGGACAGCACATAGCATGGGTCTGAGTTTCCTACCGTGAAGGCTGCTATCAGATTCCTGATATAGAATCAGCCAAATTACCAAGAGTTGTGGCTTCTTTGCTGGTTGTGGTGAGTGTACTGGCTGGTTTTGTGTGTCAACTTGACACAGGCTGGAGTTATCACAGAGAAAGGAGCCTCCTTTGAGGATATACCTCCATGAGATCCAGCTGTAAGGCATTTTCTCAATTAGTGATCTAGGGGGGAGGGCCCCTTGTGGGTGATGCCATCCCTGGGCTGGAAGTCTTGGGTTCTATAAGAAAGCAAGATGAGCAAGCCAGGGGAAGCAAGCCAGTAAGAAACATCCCTCCATGGCCTCTGCATCAGCTCCTGCTTCCTGCCCTGCTTGAGTTCCAGTCCTGACTTCCTTTGGTGATGAACAGCAATGTGGAAGGGTATGCTGAATAAACCCTTTCCTCCCCAACTTGCTTCCTGGTCATGATCTTTGTGCAGGAATAGAAACCCTAAAACATGGGGACCCAGAAAACTGCACATTCACTGAGCCTCCTTCAGGCGTTTCCAGCTCGCAGGGCTTTTACTGCCTCCTGCTTTGTCTTTGTTGTTCTGTCTTCCCCTTGTCCACGCCTGGGCTGTCGAGTACTTGGATGAGTGCTCCCCTTGGGAAGCTTTCTCTGCAGGATCTAGCTCATACACCTCCCTTCTCCATCCTTCTACAGCTCCTCAACTAGCGGCTGCTACTTCCTTATTGCCAAGTGCTGCCCTTAGCCCTCGACCTGTGCTATCTCAACTCTTACAAATTCCTGAGAGAGGGCTCAGAGGACAAACTGGAGGGAGTAAGGTCCAACATCTTGCTTGTGTCAGAAGCTGGAAAGAGTTGGGGTCAGGACTCCGGACTCTGGAGATCAGAACTTAGTCTCTAGAGCCTGATTTTACCTCGGCTTGTTTTGTGGTGATCTTACCAAACTGAGCTCAGTCAAAAAATAAAAAAATAAAAATAAATAAAATAAATAAAAGACTGATAACAGTCATGAAAGTAGACTAAGAGCTTATCATGTGACAAGGATTATTTATTTCATGTCCTGTTTCAAGTCCTCATCGCAGTTGAGACTATCGCTGTCCTCAGCCCCACCCTCTCAACTTCTCTGATTGATTCTGAATGTCCCGTGTTCTGAATGTCCCCTGTATGAGGAGGTGCAAGGGCAGAAGAGACCAGCAAAGACCAGGAACTGCAGCCTCAGTCCCACTGAGCACCAGGTCACAGGGACCCATGCTGGAGACCAGGACAGCCTTCTTCGGCAAGGGGCCACTTCTCCCAGCACACTGAGAGGCCGCTGCTCTCCGACCTCGACCTCGGGAGGATGACAGCTGACATGGGGAAAGGCCACAGCAAAGCGGCAGGCAGACATTCAGCAAGGCTCAGCTGCACCGTCGGAAGCCAAAGTCGGAAGTTGGAAGCTGTGACCCCTCCCTGGGGCCTGGAAAGCTGAGACACAGCTGTGCTCCTTCTGGGCTGGCTTGGGTCACACCTGGGGCTGAGCACGCAGGAGACCCTTTGCACATGCACTGAAGAGAGGCGAGCACGCCCTGACGACTGGCAGGTAGCCAAGTCTCCACTATAGGGGTAGGAGAAAGCAGACTAGGTCTGTGATCTTCGAAGCAATAGACGCTCTCCCAAGCCTCTGGGAAGAAGGAAACGTTTCTGGGTGTTAGGGTTCCACGTGGGGGTGGGACAAGGAGAAGCTCAGGATGAGTATTAGGAATGGTTAAAGCGAGCTGGCGAGATGGCTCAGCGGTAAGAGAGTCAACTGCTCTTCTGAAGGTCCTGAGTTCAAATCCCAGCAACCACATGGTGGCTCACCACCACCCGTCATGGGATCTGACGCCCTCTTCTGGTGTGTCTGAAGACAGCTACAGTGTATTACGCCACCAGAGCAAGCGGGGCCAGAGCAAGCTGGGCCGGCAGAGGTCCTGAGTTCAATTCCCAGCAGCCACATACATCATAGCTCACGGCCATCTGTACAGCTACAGTGTACTCATACACATAAAATAAATAAATCTAAAAAAAAAAAAAAAAAAAAAAAAAAAAAAAAAAAAAAAAAAAAAAAAGGCACGGATCCTTGAAATTTGTCTCAACACAGGGCAAAAGGTTGGTGGGCTCAGAAGTAATGAATAAAAAGACTGGTCCTCATTCATAAAGCCGGCTACTTCCTTCAGACAATACCATATGTATATGGTATATGTTGGACCAAAAATTATATACACACATTTATAAAGGCCTCGTCATAGAAAGCGGGAGGCGGAGAAACCTGAGGAGCATCAAGTGATGTCAGGACCAGAAAGACATAGCATGAGCACACAACACGGCATGACTTGATCTTGAGGATGACTGAGGAACTGCCAGTGCTATGGCATAGGGAAAACTGAAAATAGTGTCAAGAGAGAGAAGGAAGCTGATTATTCAAGGACTATATATAGGCAGGTTGAGAGGGTGAGGTGAGACAGCTAAAGGATGGTCCTTTCCTTTTGGGTGTGACTCTAATGTTCTAGAATTGGATGGGGTGGTGTTTACATATGCTTTGAGCCTGTAAAACACACTCAATTACACACCTTAAATGGATGCATTGTATGGTGCTCTGATTATGTCTTGGAAAGCTGTTTTTAGAATACTGAGGGATGTTGACCAGAGTACAGCTGACCCCAGCCTCAATCCCTGGGAATGCCGTCAGAGCCATTCATGCAAGGTCACTGGGGTATGCAAGCAAAAGTGTTCACATCAGGAGTGACCATTTAAAAACACACAAAGAAAAGCTACAGGTGACAGAGGTGTCCCCCTGTTACCCAGGACAGATGCCAAACCTCAGGAATCCTTAAAATACTTTCTCCAGATGCCAAATTTTAAGACTCTTTAATGAATGCTCCCTTCTTCTCCTTCTCCCTCTCCCTCCTCCCTTCCTCTCCCCCTCATATCTTTCTTCTTCTCTATATATGAATTATGTACATTTTCATGTATACATTGTCCTATAGCTGCCTATATTCTCAGCTATGTCTCTGCTTAGATTCCCTTAAGTCAGGTTGAGCGCTTGCAAGAAAGAAGTCTTCATGTCTCATGGTCTCCATCATCCTGTTCCATAAATCCTTATTTCTCCTTCCAGGACAGAGCAATCCTGTCTTTTGAGATTTTCAGACCATCCCAAATCCAATCCATGAGAACTTCTGTCGGGTTATAAGTCTCAGCTGCTGCTCACCACTTCCATTTTGAGCATCCTGTTGAAAGGGTGCTTGTCTCGCTCCTGGACGGTTGCAGGCAGCAGTCTTCCACCTGCTAACCTTTCCTCTGCTCATCCCCAGTTGGGTCTATTTTTTTCCACACTGCATTTTAGCAATCCTGTAATACTAAGCCAGCTCATGAGCCAGACAATAGTGCTGCATGCACTCGAGAATCTAGTTGCTCCTTCTATCTGGAAGGCTTAACCCCTAGAGGTTCATGTGTCCTCTTTCTGATCTTTGCTTGAATATCATGTTATCTGATATTTTACCATTACAAAATATTACATGATTTAGAGCTATAATACTCCTCCCCTTGTTTCCCATCTACCCAGTTTTTCATCAGTTACCCTCTGATGCAGCACTAGTATACGTATTGTCCATTTCTTTACACAAGACTGTAGGTCAGTGAAGACATAGACCTTGGAAATTTTGTTCATTATTAAGCTCCCTAAGCACACCAATTTACACACACACACACACAAAAAAAAAAAAACCTTTGTTCAATGGACGAATAACTTCTAACTTGATCCCAGATGACATTCACAAATTACCTCACCGACTCTCATTTCCCAGATGAGGACATGGAGGCTCACAGTGATTGTGTAATATTGAAGGCCTGTACACCCTTCCTCAGGGGACAGGACCTTATTGTCCATGGGCTACATGAATGAGTCCCTCATCTTCTGATGGACTCACTCTCCATGGATGATGGAACTTGTCCCCACATGACAGATTGCTCTCAGAAACAGTCAGCCAGAACTCAAGCAGGTCTAGTTGAGATTTCCACAATGTTCCCAAATCCCATGGTATTCAGTCTTGTTCTGGGGCCCCCTAGTCCTCTACCCAGGGTATGATGCCTACAGTGTGGTTTCCCTTCTGAGCCAGGGTGAGGGTGGGCAAGGGCACCGACTGTCAGCCAGTAGAGGTGGATAAGCCACTGAAAAAAATGTCACCCCTGCCTTTCTCCTCTGCTCTATAGCACCTCAGTAACTATTCTGTCACTGGTAGACTCCCCACAAAGCCCCAGGCAGCCCCTTTCATTAAGAACTTGGTGCTGTTATTTGTCTGCACCCCAATCCCTCACAATTGAAGTCTTTTCCTTTTCTGTAAAAAAAATAAGGGGGCTCCATTTCCTCTTAGTATAGAACCCCTGCTTGTGAGGCTGGAAATTATTTCTGTTATAATTAATTTTAGCCTCAAAAAAACCCACTTTTGGTCTTTTTCAGAGTAGCACAGTGCTCCAAGTTAGAGGAGATTTTTGTTGTCCTGGAACACCCCCAAAGTAGAAAACATGGATGCAGATGTTCTGCCCCATCAGGAGTACCAGGGGATTTTGCCAGGTATGACACTGAAATTTTGACTTCGTTTTCTAACTCCAATAAAACAAATTTTTTCTATAATTTTTAAAAATTGTATTTATTTTATGTGTATGAGTATTTTTCCTGCATGTATGTGTATCCTGTGTATGGATTGTCCTCAGAAGCCAGAAGACAGCATTGGATCCCCTGGGACTGGAGTTACAGACAGCTGTGAGCTGCCATGGGTGCTGGAAATCAAACTTGAGTCCTCTGGAAGAGTAACCAGTGCTCTTAACCACCGAGCCGTCTCTATAGGCTCCTAATAATAAAATTTTGTGGTGGCTTGGGGTACGAATAAATGAAAGGCTTTGATAAAAGCCACCAGGACTGTGAACTGTGTTATACAAACAAGAAAAAACCAAGTGTCGGTGTGTTGGTTGGGGTCTACCAAGCAGCAGGTGTCGAGATGATGAATTGTAAGACTGATTTGCTTAGGACAGGAGGAAGCAAACTGGGCAGAATCAATGCAGTGTAACCACTGCAATGAGGAGAAGGGAGAGCAATTAAAACAGAATCTTAGCTGGACTTAGTGGGTACCTCTATCTTAGTTAGGGTTTAATTGCTGTGAACAGATACCATGACCAGCGCAACTCTTATAAAGGACATTTATTTGGGGCTGGCTTACAGGTTCAGAGGTTCAGTCCATTATCATCAAGGAGGGAATATGGCAGCATCCAGGCAGACATGGTGCAGGAGGAGCTGAGAGTTCTACCTCTTCATCTGAAGGCTACTAGTGGAAGACTGACTTCCAGGAAGTAGGGTGAGGGTCTTAAACCCACACCCACAGTGACACACCTACTCCAACAAGGTCACACCTAATTGTGCCACTCTCTGGGCCAAGCATAAACAAACCATCACAGTACCCAACAGGCACAGTGGCCCACTGAAGAAATCTCAAGTAGATGGCTTGCCAGAACGTCCTGTAGGCCCCACTGTTAGTAAAGTTCATCCTTCAGCCAGCATAGCTGGGTGGATGCAGGAGGGGATGCTTAAGGGTAAAGAAGGAAGCAGGTGGTGCCCCTACGGTAGGAGATATGAGGAGTATCTATGGCTGCCTCACTAAGGCATTCGATTGGGTGGACTTCCCATGTGTGCTCAGCTTATTTGATGGTTATTCAAATCCAGACACTCTGAATCCAAATTCTATATGTCTCTCGCTATGTTAAACAGATCTTTTATAGGTGATAGAGTGGGGCTAGTTGAAACTTAGCTTCTGGGCTTAAAAGGGGAAAAAATAGGGCTTCCTTTTAATTTGCTGTGGTCAGCTTCCTTCCAAGCCAGGGAGTTTTGCCAGCTCCGGGCTATACCAGTGTAAAAGCTTATCCAGGTTTCTGAACATGAGGTTGTGCCAAAAGAAAACATGATAACTTTGGAAAGTAACCAAGGCTCTCTGTGCTGTGGGCATCTCTGAAATAGGACATGCATTCTTTTGGGAGATACAGTATCAAGCCCCATAAAGCTACTTTTGGAGGCCCCAGGGTTATAGGACAATGAACAGAAACACCAGCTTCCAGCAGTGAAAAAGATACCCTTTCTGCCTCAGTCTTGCTTTTCTCTCTCCTTGCCAGGGAAGCAGTTTTTGAGCACAATGACCATCTCAACTGTGCTGTGAGAAAGTGTTGAACAGATGGTGTCCTCTGAGGAATCCTTCCAGTTGACGAATATATACAGAGTACTATATAGACTTGTATACACTGTATATACTGTATAGGCACTAGAAATGGAGTGTTGTCAAGGGGCTGAGGGCATCCTGACCATAGCAAAGATCACTTCCTAGTGGGAAGAGAATAACAATAAATCACCCACAAACACTGCTAGATTGAGGTGCATGTGAAGATTACAAAGCAGAGAGTGGACTCCCGTGAGAGAAGGAGATGCTACCAACACTGTGGCAGCTTGGGGGTGGGGGTGGGGTGGTCTAAGCATGCAAAGGTAAAAATGAAGGTAGCTGTGTGCCAGGGGAAGGCATCCAAGCCAGAGAGGATGCTGAAGACGGAAGTTAAGGGCAGGCATCCTTCACAAGACACAAGGCACGAAGGTCTGTACGGATGCAGGCTGCAGAGTCTTCAGAGTGCCAGTATTTTAGGAAAGGCCAATTCAGGTGTGGTCTTGCAAACCAGGGCAAAGACTGGGCTCGATTCAAGGTACAACTAGAAATCACTAGAGAGCTTTAAGCAGAACCGTGCTAAGTAGGAGGCATTGTCCAGCTGCGGAGACGACCCACTGAGGGGAGAGGGAACAGAAGTAGAGATTCTATCTGAAAGAGATGACAGTGACTCCAAGGCAGGGGAAGGTGGCAGTGGAGGTGGTGAGAAGTGATACAATTCCCAAAGTCCTTCATCTGCTTACACGGAAACATGTAGAGATGGAACACTGTCTTCCCAGGGTGGAGGTTGATGTACTAGTACCTTGGCCTTGACCACAGAATGTCTGCAGATGCAACCTAGGCCAGAGTAGGGCAAGAAAAGAGAAGGAAACAAATAGAATATCCATACCTTGGCTGTGAAGGATATAGAAAAACTAGATGGGTATGGTGGTAGATGGCAGATTATGGAGTAGGAGGTAGGAAAGCAGAAGGACAAGGTCATTCTGACCTCCACAACATGTCTGAGGCTAGTCTAGGGTTGTGCGGACCCATCTCAAAAATAAGATAAATAATAAAGATTTTTAAAAAGCCATTTGATCTCTTAACCCCAAAAGCAAAAGCATAATGTACACTCATACATAAGCACATGCTCACACACACATACACACTCATATATACACACTCACATGTATATGCATACATATACATACTCATGCATACATACACATATATACATACTCACACACACATGCACACGCATACACACATACACATATACTCACACACACATACACATGCATACATACACACTCATATATACATACACTCACATGCATACACACACTCACACACTTATACACACTCACTTATACACACATGCAAACACACACTCATACATAAAAACACTCACACACACATATACAATATATTAGAGCATCTTCCACTAATAAGACCCTGTCCTTCTGGTAATGGGTCAATGGTAGGCAACATTTCCACAGTTCTCCTTATGTGGCTAGCACTATGCTCTTTGCTTCTATTGCCTCACTTAAACATTATAGCCACTCTACAATATAGGGTACTACATAGAGGAGGAAACTGAGGCACAGAGAGGCTATGCTACAGAATGAGATTATTTTCCCTTTGAAGGCTATCTCCTTCTAGACAAGGGGGTCAGTGACCCCAGAGACAGTGAATCCTTGCCCAAGAAGCATGGGGTCCTCCCTAAGATCCACCAGAAGGAGGCGCTTCAGCTGAGGTTCTCATTGTTATTGGTGCTACAGACAGAGGCACGGCTCCAGGCTCCACGCTATCTCCTACAGGAAGCTGACGACTTCCCATTCTTCTTAGGGATTTCTGTTCTGGCAAACCTAGAATTCATAGCTTCAACAAAGAAAGGGATTTTATGAACTGGAGTTGGAGATTTGTTAAAAGATTAAAGATGCCTCTGTGGGTAAAGGTGCTTACTGCCAAACCTGATGATCTGAGTTCAAGTCCCAAGACCCACACAGTGAAAGACGGCTATCAAATCCTGCAAGTTGACCTCTGCCTTCCACATACGCAGTGGAGCATACAGGTATACACACACTCTCATTTATGAAGACACACAAATAGATATGGAATTTCTTCAAAGATATTTCAAGTGTAACTTAAGCACACAGATTATTAGCAAGAAGAGTACTCAGAGACAGAAAGAGATACACACACATGTAAATATGGGCTTCTGAAGGAATCGTCACCATTAGGATTCTTTATATATGATCTTGGTAGATCCTCTCAAGATAATCTTTAGAAGCTGCTAAGAAAACCCCTTTCTTAACATTGTTCAAAGAATGTAGCTTATCACAAGGTTAAAAGTTAACGCATTTCCTTCTGAAAACAAAGTTGCAAGCTAGATTTATGAGGGATAGTGTTTAGATTTAGGCATGAGAGGGAAGAGCCAGAAAATCAATGTTATACATCTTTTTTTGGCCCTAAATTAAGTACAACCAATTCATTTACTGTCCTTGGCAAGAGGTCTTTTGGAACACATATAACCTTCTGTGAGCAATTTGGTCTTTGTCAGTGAGATCTAAAGTTCCCTCCTTCTTAACAGAAAACGCACACCAGAGCCTGAGATGTAGGCTTTGGTTTTCTGTTTGCTTTTGTTCTGCCAAGCTGTCCTTCCATGTCATAATCTTCCTATCTGAACACATCACCATGAAGTGAGCTTTCCCAGTGGGTGCCTGACTGATCTGTGGTTACAAGAAAAACCAGCCTGAAGAAGGTGCCCAGGCCTCAACCATCAGCTATCACTGGTCCATCCACTCCACGCCCAGCTTTACAGCCCAGCACCGGTTTTAACCCGGTGCCAAGGAAACACCTGTCAGCAAATCCTGTCAGCAATTGTTTCCTGTGCTTGAACTAGACAAGGTGCTGGAGGACACTGTTTCCTATGCTTGAACTAGACAAGGTGCTGGAGGACACTGGGGGCAAAGCCACTCCATGACTTCAAAATCACACAGGTTAGTGGGGAACCGCAATCAGCAGGCTGACTAAAGTTCCTGAGAGGAGAGGATTACCGACCTCATCACCAGAAGGGGGATTGAACCAGCAAATTGCCGAGCACATCAGAAGAGAAGTATGAGCATCTTGGAATGAATTATCTAGGTAAGGCAGACAGGGAGAAATGGAGTTAAGAGAGGGGGAGGTGGGAACTCTACAGGTCTCAGAGAAGGAACGTGTGGTGCGTCTATGGAATTCAGAGTCACCAAGAAGAAAGCATCCTGCTATGCTTCTGTAAGAAGCCCCACCTTCCTTCAAGGCTGAGAAGTACAGGCCATCTGCTGATAAGGCTATCTTAGCATGGTGGGACACTGCCCTCTGACCTCTTTTCTGCCTGGGAAGAAATAGGCTAATGGCAGAGAACGCCAGGAGTGTTTCCTAGAAGCCCCCGGCCTGGCTGACTGCTCTGAAAAGCATTTCATTGATTAGTGGTCAGTTGAGAGCTGCCCCGAGCCCTCTGGTCAACCATGGATGTTCAGGGGAGCAGAGTGGAAAAGGTGGGGAGTTGAGGACTTGAGGGCCCCAATCCCTCTGTTAGTGTACCCACCCCATTCTCCCAGCTAGGAGAAAGACCAGTGAGTCCTCGAGGTGACAGATGAGAGACAAAAACCAGTTTGCTTTGTTTTGAGTCGCACCTGAGTCACAAGGCAGGTGTCAAACAAGGCTTTCCAAAGATGGCACCTAAGATCATTGCTGAGAAAGACAGAAAGAGCGTCAGGAGTCCCCTGTTGTTTTCATCACACTGACTGGTATGAGCTGCTACTTTGTTGCCACATTGAAACAGCCAAGAGGTTTAGAGAAGAAAGGCTCTTTCTGGTAAAATGGCTCTCCTTGGCACCAAGACAGAGCACATATCTAGCTTTCTGCTGAGTAAGAACTCCTCGTCATACTAATATGGACTCTTCTGCCTAAAGTAGAAATACAGTAATGACTCAGCATCCTCTGGAGAATGGCCTCAAGACCTTGAGAGACTATCAGGCTCTCTAGCTGCTCAATCCTCTATGTAAAATGGTGCTGTGTTTGCAAATAGCACATCCTCATGTAGACTTATGGGTTCTGGTCATGGTCACTGCATCACGTTATTATGGGAAAATTATGAAAAAAGCTATGTGTATTCGCTACAGATGCATTGTCCCTTGGAGCATATCAGTCCACACTGCACAGATGAAGACATATAGGCCCAGCTACCTGTGTAGCTGTTCCCAATTAATGCTACTCAGTGCAATCACGGGCTTGGGGCTGTGGTGGAGGTGGTGGTGGAGGTGGCAGCGGTTGCAGTAGGGACTGTGGCAGCATTTCTAGATACCTGCCCCAATGTTCTAGGTTCCAGAATGAAAGACATATACACTCTGGGCAGTGGTGGCACACACCTTTAATCCCAGCACTTGGGAGGCAGAGGCAGACAGATTTCTAAATTGGAGGCCAGCCTGGCCTACAGAGTGAGTTCCAGGACAGCCAGGGCTACACAGAGAAACACTGTCTCAAAAACAAAAAAACAAAAAAACAAAACAAAAAAACAAAACAAAAAACAAAAAAAAGGACATATATATACACACTTTATATTTTGATATGCCTAAAACAGCTCAATGGCTGGGCTACTTCCTGAGTTATTACTTACTAAAATCTATATTCCATCTTTGCTGCCCTGAACCCAATGATGTAGCCCTCTTGAATTGTGTTCCCCTGGCTCCTGCATGGTGGCTATGTTCTCTGACAGGCACCTCTCAGGTGTGGCATCTTGGCTCTCCTTCTCTCAGCACCTCGGATCTCTCCTCCTTCCTCCTTCCTCCTTCTTCCTTCCTCGTTTCCTTGCTCCAGGACATCCTGCCTCTGTCTCCCTGCCCAGCCTTTGGCTGTCCACATCTTTATTTACCAATCAGAAACAACTGTGATCAGGGTCCCTCAGTGTCTTACTGCAAGTAGGTTTTGGGGGGGGACATAATCAGCATGAGAATACAAGCAGCTACAACCCTGCCCACACTTTGTTCCTGCCTCTTCCTTCATGGTCTTTCTTATTTATTGAAGACTCTAGTTTTCTATATCAGCTGTACTAGATTGAACTTTAATCATTTCTACCTTTAGTTTTATGCCTTTTGATGAGGTCTTACAAGGGAAGGAGGTGTGACGCAGTGGTGCAGAGGTTGCCTAGCATAGGTGAGCCCCCAAGCTTGCCTCCGGCTCTGGCCCCAGCACCCCAAGCTTGCCTCCTGCTCTGGCCCCAGAACTTTTCCCTTCCTACTACACACACACAAAAATTAACAAATAAGTCCATGTTGTGGAAAAACAAGAGAAACCTTCATAAACAATATTATAAAATGAAGCATCGGTCTACTTCCGATTATTCATCACTAATCCATTGTAAGCCATTTCTATTTGACTTGAGATAGTCTATTATATTATTTTCCCCAACTTTCCCAGGACCATTTGTTGTCTTTCCATCCCTTGAATAATCTGAAAGGTATCCTTATCGTATGCTAAATATTTTATATTCTTGGGTGCGGTCGATTATGTTACCACACCCAGGCCAAGTATTGCAGAGCTCTCTCCCTGTGGAAGCAGTCTGGCAAGGATTAAACATCTGTTAGCCTGGGGTGTGGCCACTTGGCTGGTAGTGGTCAGTGAAGTCCGAGCAGGAATGACAAGCATGTATAGCCAGGTGCTTTGGGAGCTCTAGTGACTCACCCTGCTTCCTTTCCCTCTAGAATTCGTTGCTGATGGAGGGTACTCCATCAGCATGGACACCAGCAGTATGGAAGAGAAGGCAGCTGCCCAATAAAGGATACCCAGTTTGAACAAAAATCCTCCTGGCTTATAATAAACTATTGAGCTCAAAAGGCTTTGCTGTCACAGGAAAGCCCATAAAATCCTAATCTATCTTGACTGTTTTTCTGTCCTTGTTTTAGTAGGAACAAGGGGCTTAATTTAATTTTTGTGTTTGGGGTCTTGGGGATTGAACCTACCAAATATTCTACCATTGAGTTAGATCCCTCACCCTTCTTTTTTATTTTGAGATGGTGGTTCATTGAGTTGGCCAAGGTGGCCCAAATGAGGCTTAAATTTGAAATCCTCCTGCATCAGTCTCATGAGTTGCTGGCATTGTAGACCTATGGCACCAGGCTGGCCTTCATGAGCCTTATTCTTGCTTAATAACCATGCCCACCTAAAATCAAAAGTAGCTGCAAGCCCTTGTTTATCAAAACAAGACCAGAAATGATCCAAAATGTTGCCGCAAAGGTTTTCTATGTTCAGTATTTTTCTTTCTTCATCCAGCATTTCGGAATGCAGGGAGCAAGCCATGGGGACTGGGAAGAAAGGACAAACCCCAGGGAGAAAGCTGCAGAGCAGCACTTATATTGTGCAACAACACTCCCTTGGGGGGATTCTAGTGTTAGTTTTTCCCCCACCAGGACAAGAGCCTTAACCACACACTGAGTTCACAGAGCTGACTGTGAGACCATTCTATCTGGGATGTGCACACCTGCCATACTCTCTGTGTGGGCCTGGCTTAAAGCTCCACATCACATTTCTTTAAATAAGTCTGCCTCTGTCTGGAAGTGGCTTGCTTATGCCCAAGAGGACAAGTAGAAACCTGTAATCTAGAATATCAGATAGATGTCTTGGAGGTCCAGGAAAATCTACAAAGGATCATGTCTTCCCAGCTTTGAGACTATCTTCACGACCTCACATGTAGTCATGAATAAGAAATGATGGATTCTGGATAAAAAAAATTGCATTTGTACATGACAAGATCTGATTCTGTTCTTCTGCCCAAATTATGACATTGAATGGTGGCCAACCTTTGGCTTGCTCTTGAGCCCAAAGTCAGAGAAAAATGTTATCTTTTGCAACAGGCACTTCTATTCCACCCCACCTCCCCAGCCACCTCCACAGCTCATCAGAGATTCACAGACATATAAATCAGAGTTGGCTCCATGTACAGAAGGATAGAGAACTGGACACTGCCCAAAGAGAGATGTCATTCCCAGAACGATTAGTCACCAGCAGCACACATTCCATGCAGCGATCAGGAGCAAGAGCTTCCTGAAGTCAATGCAGTCAAGAACCAGAGCAGTTAGGGAGACAGAGAACACTGGTGAAGAGTCTAGCCCAGGGCCACGGTGTGGGAACTCTCCACACTGGGTAGAGAAAGCCTGTTGGGGAAGCGGGGTGGGGGCATCAAAGAGTCGGCTAGGTACACAGAAAGGGTAATGGGAAACAGAGAAACAGCCTATCTGGACCAAATCTAGAGTGTTCTCTTTATCCTCTACTGGAAAGATGTCTAAGGGCTGAACATGGTGGTCATATGTAATAGTTATGTGATGGCTCTCCCTGGGAAATCCATAACAAGGCTTGGGTCTGCCTGTCTGAAAAATATCTCACATTTATGATGTGGTTTCGCCCTCTGTGTGCCCATGAAAGGCAAGCAGGGAACACATTTTGCTCTTAAGAAAATTGAGGCACAACTAGTAACTAAATTGGGAAGTGATAATTGCTTTACCAGTGAAAATGATTCTTGGGCCCTTTCCTCTAGGCTCAGATGCCTAATTGGTAAGTTATTTCAAGAAAAAAAGGAAAGAAAGGAAGAAAGGAAGGAAGAAAGAAAGAAAGAAAGAAAGGGAGAAAGAAAGAAAGAAAGAAAGAAAGAAAGAAAGAAAGAAAGAAAGAAAGAAAGAAAGGGGGAGGGAAGGAGGGGGAAAGGAGGGAGGGAGGAAGAAATGAGAAGGAAGGAAGGGAGGGATGAAAGAAGGAAGGGAAAAATGTGAATGGCTAATACTCAGTCCAACCAAGAAAGACCTGCCTGAGTCCAGTCTGAAGCGAGGCCCTTAGCAGCCTAACACACTAGGCTGGAAGTAGCCAGGCTTGGAACCTTAACCAATTTTGGCCACTCAGAATATATCAGCAATTAAAAGACATCTTGAAGAATGGAGAAGGCCACTGGGCCAAGCTCCAAAGGACAACATCCTCAAGCTATTCTTCTTTGTCCCTGGTAAGATTATTCACCGTGCATGTGATATTTTAAAATTCAATTCAGTTTAACCTGTTTTAAGCTGGGATCCAGCTCTTTAGACTTCTTAGCATAGCAGGTTGGTTATTTTTGCCACTGTGACAGAATGCCTGGCTAGAAGGCACTTAAGGGGAGAAGCCTTTCCTTGGGTTCACGACTTAGGGGATACAATTCACCATGGCAGAGCAGGCGCAGAGGCAGGAGCAGAGCATGCAGCTTACACTCCTCACATCTCGGACCAACAGGAAGTACAGAGTAGACAGGAAGAGGGGTGTCTTGTCCTGCACAAAACATCATGACCAAGAAGCAAGTTGGGGAGGAAAGTGTTTATTCAGCTTATACTTCCACATTGCTGTTCATCACCAAAGGAAGTCAGGACAGGAATTCACACAGGGCAGGAACCTGGAGGCAGGAGCTGATGCAGAGGCCATGGAAGGGTGCTGCTTACTGGCTTGCTTCCCATGCCTTGCTTATCTTGCTTTCTTATAGAACCCAGGACTACCAGCCCAGGGATGGCACCACCCACAATGGGCTGGGCTCTTGCCTCTTGATCACTAATTGAGAAAATGTCTTACAGCTGGATCTCATGGAGGCATTTCCTCAAGGTAGGCTCCTTTCTCTGTGATAACTCCGGCTTGCGTCAAGTTGATGTACAAAACCAGCCAGTACAAAGGGCCAAGCTATAAAAGCTCAGAGGCTACCCATGCAACCCATCTCTTCTAGCAAGCCTGCACCCCCTAAAAGTTCTCCAATCTCTTAAAGCAGTACCTCCAGCTGGAAACCATCAGATCAAACACACAAGCCCGTGAAAGCACACGCCGGTCAACCCGTTGCACATGGCAGCCCTGCCTAGCACCACACATAAAAACCGAAACCTTAGCTTTGTTTTGTTTCAGTCTGTAATCCTTGTTAGTACCAATAACCATCAAAGCAGAAGCCAGGTAGCACAGCTTTCCCAACCAGACTCCGGGGTCTCGGATTCACCTTTGTGTCGAACATCACATCTTGCCTTAGCAAATGCCATCAGTTCTCCATTGATTGTTTCCTGTGTGGCTTTTCTTTCTCCAATCAAAATTTGGAGCAATTTTTTTGACTGCATTATCCTTAGATTCACCTTGAGGTGACCTTAGATGACCGTGAACAACTAGGAGAGAAAGCCACACTTAGGTGCTTCAGGGACGTGAATAGACTGGCGTGACGCCAGTGAGGTTGTGAAACCTCTGGTAAATCAATAAACTCCAAACACTGAAACATTACTAACTGCATCTCAAGCCCACCAGCATTGGCTAATTGACTCCTACTGCAGATTAGGTCAGCCCTCACGCCACCTCTCTTTAGACTCCATTTGGCAATACCTGTAATACCAGATAGGCCTGTTCATAACACTCAAGAAGAGTGCTAATGAGATCTAAACTGGCACGGGGAGCTATCAAAGAAAAATCATCACTTTAAACCCTAATCCTGTCCTTGCTTAAAAGAAAAAAGATTTGCTGGCCTGCTTTCCACTGAGGTAAGAGGGGAACGGTGGCCATAAAAAAGTGTGTAACAAGAAGCTTGCAGGCAGCACTGGCAGGGCCCTGGAGTCTGCCAGCTGCCATACTGACAGCTCAGCAGAACTGTAGGAAAGGAGATCCATCCCTCATGGACACTGAGGAAGGCAAGTGATTTGCACATGTGCCTGGAAGACGTCATACAAGGCATTCTCCACTCTAGGTGGGATCAAGCATGGAGAGCCAAGAGCGTGGATTACGAGTCTCTGATGTCTACTTCAGCATGGCTACAAGTGTCCTCGATGAGATTTCTATTCAGATGCATTAGATTAACTTTACCAAAAACTATTGCTCACTTAGCTCAGTGTGGGAAAACTCTGATTCAGAGCTGAGCTAATCGACAGGTACAAAAACATTAACCATCACATGGTTACCTAACCAACCAGTGCATAGAAGCAAAACAAAATGCCAATGACTTTGTTGTTCCTGATTTTAACCTAAGTAGTATTGTGGCTGAAACTAATGTGTATGTCCCGCCCTGACCCCCATTTTCTTGGCATGATACTGAGGGTAAAGATGAAGCAAGGGCCTCGGACTGTAAGCCTGTCTATCTCAGGTAGACAGATCAGCTCATTCAGGGTCAGCCAATCTCAAGAGACTAGCAGGTAAGAACTGATGAAAGGCCTTTTTTCTTCAGATATATTTAGGCACCAGGAAAAATCCCCACACCGGGATGCCAGAGGCTCAGGTGTGAAGCCAAGCAGCCTCTTGGCTTAGAAAAGCAAACCTAGAAAATATGCAATTCTGAAAGTCGGTGAACTTCTAGATTTCAAGTCAAAATCACACATGTAGATCTATTTTCTTTATTATTTATTACTGTCCTAAAATTTGGAGTCAAGTTTATCTCTTGAATTGCCGTTCAAGTGCAAACCCAGAGCAGTGATTTATCTAAAGTCCGAACGTGTCAAAAGCTCAGAGAGTCAGTATTCATAAAGTGACTTGAAGTTTATAATAGTGGGTACCGTGTTGTACAATATCTAGTTCACCTTCCGAGTCACAAAGAAAAGAAATTAGTTTCTGCTCAGGGTCATTTTATGAATGTGTTTGTTCTCTAGCTTGATTCCAAAGAACTTTCAGGGAAATTCAAGCGAGTCAGAGGAGACTAAGTACCTCCCTCACACTAAACTGCAGCCCACCCAGCTCTGAACCTCAACTGTGGGCTCTCGTGGTCTGCACTGAACTTTCCCCCTTGTATGTACATCTCCTTTCATTTGTACT
Source organism: Mastomys coucha (assembly GCF_008632895.1). Lineage (NCBI taxonomy): Eukaryota > Metazoa > Chordata > Mammalia > Rodentia > Muridae > Mastomys > Mastomys coucha. The sequence goes on from NW_022196910.1 coordinate 46,037,959, forward strand.
CACCTGACTTCCATCATGATTCTTGGCATCCAGAAAAAGACTTACGTCCCATCCCCACCTCCACCTCCACCCTCCACCCCAAACCTCCACCCAGACCTCTGGGAAATCAGACTGCTGCCATGCCAACACACACAGAGACACAGCACTCTCATTTCCTCTTATCTTGAAACAACTGATTGAATTGCATGGAAAGTTTTCTTAAATCCAAAGACATGTCCTTGGTTTTATTTAGAGAACCCTGCACAGCCATTTGATATGTATCACTTCCTAGAGAGAATACAGACATCTCCCAAGGACACTCAGATTGTGTGAGCTGCATAGAGGCTGAGAAGGGTCTGCAGTATTGCCTAGCCATTTCCTCCATAGAGTCCCTCCTGGAGAGGGGTATCCCTAAGCCTCGGGAATGAGCAATCATGAAATATGGAGAGAATTCCTTCAACACTGTATAGAAGCATCACCTGTCAGTAAAAAAAAAAAACTGATTGGCCAGTGCCCTGAGACAGAAAATAGAAGATGGAAGTTCCCAGAGAGAGAGAGAGAGAGAGAGAGAGAGAGAGAGAGAGAGAGAGAGAGAGAGAACGAGAACTCTGGGATAGTCAGGTGCAGGAAGAGATTTGCCCTGACCTCTGAGAAGACAAAGACTCATGGAACCTAGAGGAAGTAAGAAGCCTTGTGGCACTCATAGAATAAAATAAACTGTTTAATTAAATTATAAGCTCATTGGGGAATGAGCCAAAGCTTGTGGCTGAGGCATTTATTCATATATAATAAGTCTCAGGGTCATTATTCCCAGAAAGGGGGCTGAGGTGGAAAATTCTGCAATTACAATGCAAGACCCAGGAAGTTCCTAAAATTTACAAGACTCCCAAGAATCCCTACCCCAAGGTTCTATGTGCAGTAGCAATTGCTCTGCCAAGGGCAAGCTGAGCACCAGATCTGCTTGCCAGTCATGCAGAGGCTTTAGGGATAGAGCTTTTTTTAGCTGTCACCTGAGCTGGAGTCAACTGTTTGCTGCCGCACCTGATGCTTAGTCATCTAGGTTCCCATAGCTAACTCCTTGACCCTGCTCCTGTGAGTAACCCCAATAAACTCACTGGTCCATCAAGACAAACTTGGATGAAATCTTTGGCTTGTCATTAGTGCCCTATAGTGACTGGGTGGATAAATGCTTGTTCATGTCTCCCAATGAAAGTCAAACACTATGCTTTAAAGTAATGCCTCTCTGGAAAGCTAAGAAAGTTCACAATTGACAAGTGTCTGCCTCAGTTTACCAGAGAGAAGAGAATTGGAACACAAGTGGGAGAGAAGTAAGTGTCCATAGGAGACAGCTCCTGAGCCCATTTGCATACAGGGAAATTTTAAATGAGGTTTAACTTTACTTATTTTTTTTTTTTAATTTTCTCTCTTTTCTGGAACTGGTTGTGATGGGTTCAAATCCTGACTTAGTCAGTAGTTAGCCGAATGGTTTGGAGTATGTTATTTGATCCCTTTGTGCCTGACATCCCCCAGTGTCAAATGGACATAGTAAAAATGTTTCTTAGGGTGCTTGTAATGGTAAAAGTGCTTCGACCAGTCCCTGGCACGTAACAAGGGCGGGTTCTTCTTCATCCCATATGCTTTAGATTTTAACATCTTTTCCATTTAAAGGCAGAATTCACGTAACTTCAGTGTTCTTGCAGTCATTTCAGAAGGTGAGAACAGGTCTCTCAAGACCCAGCCCAGTTTCCATGTGACCCGTCACCAACCTACTTCAGCCACCTCCACCCCTACCTTCCAAGCGTGCTTCTCCCCACCCATTACTCCACCCTTTTCCCCTCACCTTTGCTCCACTGTGTCAGTTAGCTTCTTAACCTCAGCCTGCCTCTCCAGTATAGACTTCCTCTGTTGAGGTTTTTGTCTTTTACTGTATATCGTAATGCTAAGACAAGAGAGGCTGCACATAGGTCCAAGTGAGCTATGTTACCTTGCCTCCAAAGTTATTTTTATTGATGAACAAAGATGCCATCAGCCAAAAGCTGAACAGAAGAGACACAGGCAGGGTTTAGGGTTCCTGGGCTTGTGGGGGTGGGGGATGGGGTGGAAGAGTCAGAGGGGAAATGCAAGCAGAGTAAAAGGTGAAGGAGGAGAAAGACCATGGGTTAGGTGTCAAGAAATCATGCCCCTGAGAGCTGGCCAATTGGAGTTAAGAGCAGCCCAGCTGAAACACAGTAAGTAATAACTTGAGCTTATCCATAGGAATGTAGATTCTAACAGTATAGAGGGTAGATATCTGCCCAGCTCTTGTGCTGTTTAAGGCTTATTGTAAATAAAAAGGTTGTGTGTGTCTTTTATCTGGGAAATGAATGACCAAAGGCAGGGTAGACACCCCAGGTCAGAATTAAATAATTTCTACATCATTCCCCTGGAGTGCTCCCAAGACATTTCACCAGTTAGGATGGTTTGGTATCCTACCTACTAGGACACTTAGCACTTTATTACTTCCTTACATCTCCCAGCCTTACCAGATAGCAAATTTTCCTTGCTTTTCCTTTGAGGGTATTCTTGAGTTTCTGAATCCAACAATTTTCATATAGTCAGTTCTAAATTTATTTTGGAAAATCAACATCTAAATTTAAAGCATTCGGAAGTCAACAGTAAAAACAGAGTCGATTTTTGAGTCAGATGGACATTAATGATGGCCCTGTCGATATTCACTGTGGAGCTCTGGGCAGTAATTCTATCAGCTCCTCATGTGCTCCCCAGGATGGTGGAAACTGCCTACAATTCCTCCCTTAGAATGAATGAGGGGATGCATACAGGTCCTGAAAGGGACCTAGTGTTTCCTAAGACTCCACAACTGCTGGCCATAGGTGAAGCTGTCATCTTATTGCCTTCTTCATTCTTTTAGTGCATCTGGAATTCTTTAGTTACAACGAAATATCTTCCCAGCTTCCAGTGGTACCCAAGGAGAAATGTGTATTCTAATATAGCTACAACCTTTAAAGTTAAAAACTTATGATCTTGGATTATTTAAAACAAAAAAGAAAAGCCTTGCTTTGTGGAAGAGAAGGCATCCATCTTCGACCGCAGCCACTGAGACGTTGTCTATGCTCAGAACTCATTCTCCGTTCATGATTACACAAACCATCCAAACTAAACTCATCCAGAAGTAACAACAGAAGAAGATATGGAGAGCGAAGATGACCTGACAGAAAAAAGGGTTACCACGGGGAGGGGTGCAGCGAGAGAGGGTCACAGAGGTAGAAACAGCTAAAATATATTATTTATATTTATGAAACTGTCAGAGAATTAAAAAAGAACTACAAAATTATATGTCACGCAGGAGGCTTACTTTATAAGTGGCATTTATCTTTGAAGAAAAGAATGATATGGATCCATAATTTAAAATATGAATGAAATATCAAAAGCCCCCTGCACTCTGTGCCAGCAGTAAATGACTCTGCTGATCACCTGGCTTTTGAATTGCTGAAAGGGATGCATTAGCCCAGACCTGGAATCCCTCACTCAACCTCCCAACCTGCCCAAATTATTTTCTTTGCTCCAAAGTGACATCAGATTCATTGGAGATCAAGTCTGAGTTAATTGGAAAAAAATCACATTCCTATTTATTAGTTCAATTTGAAAATGATTCCTACTGCTCCTGTGTGTCCGCACAGTATATGACTTGGGGCGTTCTGATGAAGAAAGGCCTCTGATTTAAGAGGAAGGTGGTTCTTAATATAGGTAAAGGGATTTTAAGTATGGTAGCTGCTCACCAAAAGTCCCCTGTCCTGTTTTGCATGGCCAGCTACACTGTATTCCCAGCCTCCATTCACGTAGCCTCATGGCTACTCTCTATCCTGTGGACTGTGCAAACAGTACACCTGGGTCCTGGTGTCCCACAAGCCTTCCTTCAGCTTTCTCCCCTTTCTGGTAGTAGAAGGGCACATAGGAATGACAGCCGCATTGGGAGCTGCGAATTGAGGGTGTGCAGTGCACATCACCCTGGGTTTCTAGGCAATGTCAGAGAGCAAAGCAACTGCACACCAGCTGCCTTGACAACAACTGGGCTTTCTCCAGACTTTCACAGGAGAACTAAGCATCTACTGTATTTAAGCTCAAGGGATTTGGGTCCATATTCTAATAGGAGTTTGTTATTGTTGGAAACCATCTGAAGGAACTGAAATAGTTGGGTCAGAAGAAACAGCATTTAACTGTGGTCTTGAAAAAATTCATGTGCCCCAAACTCACATGTATCATCTTGCCTCATGGACACAACAGCCCTTTGTGTGGTCATTAGAACCCACTTCATTAATGAAAAAGACTAAAGCCCAGATCACTTATGTAATTCCCCTATACCACACAGCTAATAAACTCCAGGGCCAGGGCTTGACTGTACGGCTGCAGACATAAATTTCTGCTTCTCCACCGTGAGCAGAGAGGTCAGGGAGCATAGGACATAAGGCTTTCATGAAGTAGCCTATTCTAACCATTTTCCATCTGCATCTGATTCTAACAACCTTCTAGGAGATCCAGAGATAGATACGGATGACACAGACATTATATGAATTACCCACAAAACAAAAGGTAAGCTCAGAGCAGATTACAAAGACAGTCCCTAGGATCTGAGATTTGACTGGTGGGCTGTGCTGCCTCGGAACATGAATTTTAATATGATCACTGTGACAGGCTTAAATACAATTTCTCCCCATCAGAAAACACACACACACACAACATATGTATGCACACATGCATGTATGCATACACACACACACACACGCCCCCATGCACTAAAACCTGCAGTAAAAACATCTTATAAAAGTCACCATATCTGCCACCAAGTTTAGCTTGTTTGTAGTTAATAGCAACTTTTTCTTTGTTTGTTTGTTTGTTTGTTTTTTCCAAGACAGCGTTTCTCAGTGTGTAGCCCTGGTTGTTCTGGAATTCACTCTGTTAGAGCAGGCTGGCCTTGAACTCACAGAGATCCACCTGCCTCTAATTCCTGAGTGCTGGGATTAAAGGTATGTGCCACTACTTCTCAACTAATTGCAACTATTTTATCAAAAGAAAAAAAGTTGGCATTTCAAATAATGCCACCCCAGATGTCATCCCTAGAGTAGATAAACTGCATAGCGATCTTTAACAAGAAATAAATAATGCTTAATCACGTTAAGCCACTCTTTCTGGAAGAGCTAGCTATGTGAATCCAGTCATACTGAGTTATAGTCATCCCTTTACAAACGGAAGAAAACAGGAACTGGAAACATTGTCTATTTAGCATGTTTCATTTTAGATTAAACAGATTTTACTCCCTGTTCCCTAGTAATTATATATAATTAAAAGGCACAGAGGGACGTGTGTAAAGACATGATGAAGTAATAACCATGTGAACAGAGTCTCATTTTAACTCGTCGCTGAGGCGAAGTTGCTTTTATTCAGATTAATTTGTGAAAAGGCCAATGAGAACGTGACACAGGGAGATGGAAAAGAACATGTTCTCTCAAATTGCTCTGGTCAGAAAACATAGTGAATGAAATACATCAAATTGCATCAGCACTTCATAAGGCACTGTTAGTCAGCAGGGTTCACTTCTTCGAAACAGCTTTTTCCTCAGGAAAAAATTCCTATTCTTCAGAACTGTTAGTGAAGGCAGATGAACTGAGTCATTGTTCTAAATGAAGAGAGGCCTCACTGAGGACTCGGGAGGGCCCAGCGCTGAGCTGCAAGCTTTCAACAGCCAAGCCCTGATGGCACAGTCCTATAATCAGTACTTTGGAGCAGAGAGACAGGAAGGTCATGAGTTCAAGGCCAGCTTATGCTATAAAGTGTCAAAACCACAAAATTAAATTAAAAACTAAATAAGCACTTGTGTGGGCATCATCTTTAGATATACCCATGTGGACTTTCCAAACAAAGACTAACTAGCGTAGGCATGTTGGCAGTGCCATCTTGGGTGTTGCCTTGAGGTTTCTGTGCTCTGATAAAACCCCCAAAGCAACTTGTGGGGAGAGAAGGAGTGTTTCTTTGGTTTATTTATTCCAGCTCATAGTCCACTGAGTAAGCTGAGGAAGGAACTAAATTGGAAGCCCTGGAGGAGACCTGCTTACTGGCTTCTGCCTTATGGTTTTCCCAGTCTGATTTCTTTTCTTTTTTTAAGATTTATTTATTATAGGTAAGTACACTGTAGCTGTCCTCAGACACCCCAGAAGAGGGCATCAGATCTCATTATGGATGGTTGTGAGCCACCATGTGGTTGCTGGGATCTGAACTCACAACCTTCAGAAGGGCAATCGGTGCTCTTAACCACTGAGCCATCTCTCCAGCCCCCGCCCCCAGCCTGATTTCTTGTACAACTTAGAACCATCTGCCCAGGAATGGCCCCATCCTCTACCCATGGGGTGGGTTCACCAGCATCAATCATAAACCAAGAAGATGAACTACAGACTTGCCTACAGGGGATGTGATGGAGGCATTTTCTTAGCTGAGGTTCTTCTTCCCAGATAACTCTAGCTTGTGTCAAGTTTACAAAAAGCCCAAGAGGACTGGTGTCTACTGTACACAGAGCATTGAGCTCTGTGACTCAGGGCATGTAGAACACAGTGAAATTCAGACTTCCTTAGGAGGGATGTGGCCTACCTAAGTAAATACATGTAGAGCATCCTTCAGTCTTTGTAACAAGTCTGTGAGGTTAGTTCGTGGTTATATCAATGTCTTTAGATCAAGGAGAATGCGAGGCTTGTATATAGAATTAGGTGTTCAGGAAGAAAGTAAAGTCCCAGAGGAAGGCAAAAAGAGGTAGAACTATACTGTGATTGTGGATAGGGTAGCTAAGGAATGTCACTTTCTAGTGACACTTAAAAGCTGCTTTCTTTTGCTTTCTTTCTTTCCTCTGAGCTGGCTATGGACCAGCAGTCAGAAGTTTGAGGCAAGAGGTATATGGAGTTCAAGGCCAGTCTGAGCTACATAGGAAGCTTTGAGCCAGCCTAGACTACAAAGTGAGACTCTTTCAGAAATACCCAAAAGCTGGGTATGGTTGTGCTCATCTGTAATTCCAACATTCCAGGGGCTGAGACAGAAGGATCACTACCAGTTGGGGGCTAGCCTGGAATACAGCACCACTAAACCCAAAGCCAAAAATTTGTTTGGCTGACCATAGCTATGGTCCCAAGTGCTTCAGAGGCTGAGGAAGAAATACCTCAGTTCAAGGCCAGCCTGGGCAAAAAGCCAAAAGAAGTCTGGGGAAGACTACCTACCTATCAGTTGTGAGGGCCTGGGTTCAATCCCCAGCACTGCCCAAACATTTTTTTTTTTGTTTAAAAAATATGAATATAAAGATTATATGCATTTATGAAGTGCTATGTATGATGCTGTTGGGGTTTGGTCTAGTGCTGCTATGTATTTGAATGCTAAATACTGGTCCCCAAGATCTGGTTGTCTCCAATGAGGAGATCCTCACATAGACCAAATGATGCTAACCTGGTTGGTTAATAAAGATGCCTACCAACTGGGTTGGGCAGAAGACAGGTGGCAGAGTAAAGGTTCCCTGAGGTAGTAGTCTCAGGAAGGTACCATGAGGGCGATAGAAGAAGGAGGAAGTTGCCATGGGGTAGGTGGATTGTGAGACCATGGCTATGAGGGCTAGCCTGATGGAGTAGGAATGGCCCAGGGGAAACATGGCAAGTGATTTTTCAGGTATCACCACAGGGAAGTAGACAAAACAGCATGGAAGGCTGATGTCTGCCCAGATCTAGTGCTCTTAAGCTTATTATACATCTAAAAATTTCTGTGCCTTTAATCTGGGAACTATATGGTCTGAAGTGGGGTAGGAACCCCTAATAGATATTTAAAGACAACAAGGGAATATAGCAACCCACCCCCAAAATAATAATTACCACTACCTGGTACATCAAAACATGCATTCATTGCATAACAGTCAAGTTGGGTTGAGCAGATCTGTATCATCAAAGACTTGTCAGTTCCTTGTACAAGGGAAGCTTTGAGCGCACACTTGGAGGAATAGAGGAGACCACCACAGAAGCATCTGAGGCAAAGTGCTCTAAGTTCAGAGATGGGTAAATGGAAAGGCTTTAAAATCATGAGAGGCAGCAAGCCCTGGGAGGGGAAGGCAGGGCCCCTGAGGCCGAGGGGGAGGCAGAAGTCTATGGGGCATTTTGAGTGAAGAAGGTCATGGTGTAGCCACTGTATACTCTGGCTGCTGGACACAGAACAGAGTGAATGGCAGCATGGGAAGAAATGTCAAGCTGAGCAAGAGGCCAGAGGGATTCAACAGCCAGAGGTGATGTGCTCAGGCGGGGAAAGCCACAGGTGGAAGACAAGCCAAGGTTCTTACATTGTATCTTAAAACAATAGGAGTTGCTACAATCCGAGGCAGTGTGTAAGGGAAAGGTTGGGATCGAAGATGGCCTCTGACGTTTGACCTGGGTACTAAAAGTATTCTTATAGGAAAGACAGAGCAACAACTCAATCTGGAAGCCCAGACTGGCACACTTCTGAGTGAAATAACCATTAAATAAGCAAACGCTATCCAAGATACTAACAATCCTGGGATAAAGAGAATATAACTAGGTCCTCCTGTGCACACTATCAGTATAGAAATGGGGTTTATAACCAAGGGAATGAAATCCCCACCATGGAACTGAGTGTAGCAGGAGATGGTCAAAAGCTGTGTCCAAGGTTAGCCCTATATTTCAAGGTTGAAGATGCAGAGGAAACAGCAAAGGGGATACTAAGTAGCCATAGAAGAAGCAAACCAGGTGAATCTGGGTTAGCCAGGGAGGCTGGAGAAAGTCTCAGGACCCAGCTCTTCCTTCTTCCCTGCTGTTTGTCATCAAACAAGATCTCACACATGAAATCACTGGCTAAGGTGACGCCTCTAAGACTTCCAAGAAGTTCGTCCCCTGTGCATGCAGACTAGGTGTTCTGATTTAAAAAATAAATGCTCATTTTAATATATTGATCTAAAAATATATGAATTTAAACAAAATACATAAACTAGAGTTCTATGAAAGGCCATGCAAGTTCCAAAGCCCATCACTGTTCCTCATCACCAAGAGTGTCCTGACATCTGACCAACCTACGCACCTGTGGCAGGTTTTCAAACTTGCTTTCCACGGTGTCAGTATCATCTCTGGATGGAACCTCTATTCTAGCCTTGCCCTCTGAAAAGTTAAGGACCAAAGCCTGTGACTATAGTTCTCAACCCGTAGGCTACAACCCCTCTGGGGTGGCACATCAGATAATCCTGCATATAGGATATTTGGGTTATGATTCATAACAATTAGAAAATTACAGTTATGAAGTGGCAATGAAAATAACTTTGTGGTTGGAGGTCACCACAACATGAAGAACTATATTAAAGAGCTACAGCATCAGGAAGGTTGAGAACCCCTGCTAGGTTCATCCAGTGAATACCTTCAGAACAAGAATGGTCTCCAACCTGGTCACTCTTCAGCTTGTGTGATCTCTTTTAGGTATTTGGACTTCAGTCTTAGAGTCCTACTATTTGTGTTCATTGGTCTTGGAGCTTATAACGGTCCCGAGTCTTAAGGCAAGGGTAATGTCAGAAGTGTGTTCACTTATCCAATAAAAAGGTGGTGGGTACAGCCTCAGACAGCTGTCTGAAGCTCAGACCCAGGATCGGGCTGCATGGGTTCAAATCCCCACACAGCTGGTCCCTCAACAGTTCCCCTGCCATGGGAGTGAACTTTCCATCACTGTCAAAGTACCTGAGGAAGTGCAAGAGCAGGAGAGGTTTGTTTGGGATCCTGTCCTCAAAAACTTTGTCCATGACCGAGCTGTCGGCGTGTGGTGAGACAGACTATTAAGTGACAAGGGACATATGGTAAAGAAGAGTGTTTACCTCATTAGAACAACAGGAAGTGAGGAAGAAGGATCCAGGGCAAGATATACTTTCAAAGGCATATAGCTAGAAGCCTTTCATCTAGTCAGACCCCATCCACTTTGACTCCATTCAGTTTGAGTTCATCAAAGAAGAGGCCATTTCTGAAGCCAAGCACACTCAAGATCTAGACACCCCTAAAAAAGCCACCAACTAAATACCAAGCCTTCGGTACATGAATCTTTTGAGTGTACCCTTTACATCTAAACCCCAGCACCCACAAAATAGAGATCAGCTTGAGACATACTTCAAACTCTTGTTGCGATGATTAAATGAGTTAATACTTTGAAGCATTTAGGGTGGTAACTGGCAAATGATGAATGTTCTGGGAAGACTCATGACAAAAGGGGAAATATTGAATACCTACAGCACCTCTATTCAACACTGTCTTAACATTGGGGACCAGACTGTGCTGGGGGAGAGGGGGTCAGCACAGAAAAAAACAACAAACAGATGAGTGAGACTGTTCTCAGGGGTGGCCGGCACTGAGCAGACACGTACAGCCTAGACAGGCACGGAGGAAGAAGAAGGGCCTTCCTATGAGAAGAGTGAGTGAACTGGGCTCCAGAGCACAGTGAGCAACTGGGACTGCAAAGGTTCCTTCAGCCAGAATCACACAAGCAAAGAGAGAGCCATGAAGACATAGCCGCCATCCTGATCTCAGGAACAAAACCATCCGATTCAAAGTGGGGAAGAAGGCCCATGAGACAGACACACTGCTAGAGCATCTATTTGGGAATCAGAAAAGCTGCACCTCTGGGGGATGCTCTAGGAAGGGTCTTAGGAAGTGTTCCGCTGGCCTGATGACACATGGTGAGTGTACAGGAACCTGGAGCAGAGCTCACATCCAGTCCAATAGGAGCAGCAGGGTTACAAAGTAGCTCCGCCCCTTTCACACCCACCCCCTCATTCATGTTTAATAAAATCTCAAGGAACCGGTAGCTCTTGCCTGTGGTAAATGTCAGTCTTGTGTGTCTTGCTTTGTGCACCTAAACCTGCTTCTTCAAAGCCTTGCTTCCAACCATTGAAGAGATAGCACAAAATTAGACAATGGCATGCCTAGGTCCTGCCACCTTTTGCCTTGCAAGAGTCAAAGGCCAAGTTAGCAGGCCCCAGGAGACTCAGCAGGTCTCTTTCCTGTTCTGCTGACTCTGGGTGCCGGATGATCTCGAGCCTTTAGGCCACCCCAGCAGGTCTTCTGCCTGAGTCTCTTTCCTGTTCTGCTGACTCTGGGTGCCCTGTGCTTTGTTTCCCTTAGGACAGCTAGAGACCTCTGCAGAGGAGCCAAACAGGTTTGGAAACCAGTTTGGGCTCAGCAAGCCCGCACAGTGGGCAGTCACCTGCACACAGAAGGATCTGGAGCAGAACCTGCCTGAACACCAGGAAGTCAGGCCAGCTTTGCAGAGAGCCTAAGAGCATGCAGTCCGAACAGATCCATCAGTCTGCTCACCGAGAGAATAGCTGGCTCGCCCGATGTCATTATAGGCTGGCTGATTTGGAATTCTGAACTTTGGGACATGGCAGGGAGTACCGTGAGCTGTGCCAGGTGGTGTATTGGGCCAAAAGATGAAATACCAATCTAATCTGACTGGTTTCAAGAGTCCGTTTGCAAAAAAAAAAAAAAAAAACAAAGTGCTAGCATATGCCAATCTGTGTGCAGGGACCGTGTCACGTGGCTTTGTCTTGCTGGCAAAGCTCTTCCATGAAGGAAATTACAAATCTTCATAGATTCAGAACCATTTAATAGCTGGCAAGCAACTGCCAGCCACCAAAGCTACTGCCAGATCGACTGAAATCTCTTAAAGGGCCCGCTCCTCATCAGGTTGTTCCCATAAGCAGCTTTGCCTACCACCACTATCAGGTGCTAACTCTTTTAAAGAGAAAGCAGTCATGATGTTCAGTCCTTGACCTGCTAGGCACAAACAGACTAAATCCCAGAGAAGGAAAGAAATTGCTGCAAGCCATGAGATCACCACCCAGGAATGCCTGGGAATGGCAAAGGCCAGGTAAGCATAAGGCTTTACCTGATACTTCTTCATGCTCTAGCAGACTCCATGATGTCTCCAAACCTCTCTCAGCCCATCTGTGATGTGGGAATCGTGTCTCTGAGTGGTTCTGGATTACCAATTAGACACAAGGCAGTCCTCTGAGCGGACAAGATAAATTGTGCAGTTTTGTGTTTCTATGTGCATCTCTATGTTGAGCATATGAATGTGTTGTATGCAGATGTATGTGTACCTGGCTATGATGGTGGAAGCGGGGAGTCAGCATGATGTGCCGACTCTCTCTCTCTCTCTCTCTCTCTCTCTCTCTCTCTCTCTCTCTCTCTCTCTCTCTCTCTCTCGGCTTTATACCTTTGAGTCAGGGTCTCTTACTTGCTAGCCAGCAAGTTCCAGCAAATCCTCCTGTCTCTGTTTCTGCACCAGCAAGCAACCACACCTGGCTTTTTACCCGAGTGCTAAGATCCAAGCTCAGGTCCACAGGATTCCACAGCAAGTGTCCTTATTCACACAGCCATCTCTCCACTCACATACTGTTTTTTTTTTTTTTTAACAGACAAAAGTGAAGCAATATTTCTCAAAATGATGGTGGTCTAGGTGCTGACTCCCCTGTGCTTGGAAGAGTTTAATGAAAGGCTTTCGCGTTTCTGTTTACTTTTCCACCATAATGGAAGAATTAACACAGCCATGTTCTGATCTAGCAGCCAGGCCCATTTGGATTTGATTTTAGGACTCAATTTGGAGACTCTGCCCGTGGTTCCATGGGCACCAGGTGGTATTATTTGAATGACTATGAGCTGGAAAGAGCAGAAGAAGAAAACGGTGTTGATACAAAGCAAGCATTTGATGCCAAGCTGGGGCATGAGATATCGGCAGGCTGTACTTCCAGAAGCTTCTGAGAGGACAGGACAGGGAAAGGGAGCAGGAGAAATTGAGTGAGCCCTCCCCCACTGCATGGCCCTCTTCCTCCCCCATTGCATGGCCCTCTTCCTCCCCCACTGCATGGCCTTCTCCCCACTT
>NW_022196910.1:46050886-46055808 GCF_008632895.1 Mastomys coucha
CCCCACTGCATGGCCCTTGTGAGCCCTCCCCCACTGCATGGCCCTCGTGAGCCCCCCCGCACCCACTGCATGACCCTCTTCCACCAGGAAGGCAGTGAGCCTGGCTCAGCCCAGACAGCAACAATTGAATGCACAAAACACTGCATGTCACATTGAATTAATGTTGGTTAAATTTTATTGATCCTGTAGATTTATTCTAACAGGTAAAATTGTTTTGATTTCATGGCTGTTTTCAAGCAACAGAAAGCCTAATTCTATGCTTTACATACAAGGAAGGATGTAATGTATTCATATTAGATGTGGGAATATGATTATACACACACAAAGTACATATTTTGGATGTTACAGATTTAACTGGACAGTCATAAGCTCTTATCAGTACCAGATGTTTACAATAAATTTTCCTGTAGAAGGAATGCTCAGATCATTCAGTTTTTGAAAACCCTGAAACAACTTTTCTCTGTTCCCATAATTATTATGAGAAAGAGAAGCCATGTGAAGCGGTAGATAGCCCTGTAATGAGTACGAAAAGAGGGGCTGCTATGATGTTTGCATATACACTACAATAACATTATGGTCAAAGATTATCTCCAGAAAAAAAACATAATAAAAGATATATGAATAGCTTATATGTATAGGTGATAAAATTATGTGCAGGGTTTTTTTTTCCTGGTTTAAAATATTTTATCTTTAACAGACATGAATTTTACAGTTTTAAAATCTGGGTCTTGTGACTTGTGATGGATATGGCTGGTTCCAGACGAGCACCTGGAGGGGCTGGCAAGACCCACTCCTCGCAGCTCCTCCACCCACACAGCTCAGGCCCTGCTTTCAGGGCCTACTGTGCGAGCCTCTCTGCCCAGCCCCTGCCTCCAACAGATGTGCTTTACAAGGTAAGGTTCTCTCAGAAACCACCTCTCTGTGGATTCTAATTCTTTTCAGTGCTGCTGGCTTCCTGGAACCCTTTGTGTTGGGGATCATGGTCACCCTCTGTGGTCCTCATCTCCATGGCCACCCCCAGCAAATGTGAAACAGGTGTCTGTTCTGCGCCTCTTCCGGCTGCCTCTGCCTTCTTCCTGGCTTTCTTCTCCAAGCCAGACCTTCCTTACCTGGGTTGCCAGGGTTGGCAGCCCTTCCACCTCAGTGCTCACCTTGGGAGACATAACAAGGAGTGCCTACCAGTACCAGAAGCACTTTGTGAGTGATTAACACTATCTGATACACAACCATTTCACAAGCACACACACATACACACTCATACACAATATACACATACATACCCATACACATTACACACATATGCCACACACACCCTCACACACAACACACATTCATATACACACACAATATACACATACATACACTCTTACAAAACACACACACACAATAACACACAAACCACATACACACCCTCACATACAACACACACACTCTCCACAACACACACATACAGGTCACACATACACACACTCTCAACTATCCGCGTACCTACTCATACAACATATGACATAAATATAGTTTAATACCCAGGCTACCCCAAACACAGAAATCAATATCTTTGGGGGGTAAAATTTAGCACTGGCCTTTTTAAATGCCAACCTGCACCCCAGATGATTCTGTTGCACAGTGGAGCATTCTCAGATCCAGGGCAAGATGCTAACGGCCCAGTGACCCATCTTCTGAGGTCAAGTAGCTGGCAGTAGATAAGAGGCTCCATTACAAACCTGCTAGCTGCATTACTTGTATGACTCAACATATCCCTGTGTCCCTCCATCCCAACTCTGCAGATCACTCACCAGATGATGTGAGTTAATGGCATCCACCCACCAGATCAATGTGAAGTATGTAGGGCAGCCTGGCATACAGTACATGCCTCGTGCAATCTCAGTCCATTCATCAATCGTTGTAATGGGATGAGGGGGTATCACTTGTTGGTGATGTATTGGCCTACTATGTGAGAATCCCTGGTTACATCACCAGTACCAAAATCCAACCAAGTGACAACAACACAACCAAGCAGTGTTATTATGGCTGCCATCCATCTTATAATTCAGGATCAGTCATGTTCAGGCAACTACCAGGACAGAGCTTCACATTAAAGACACAAGAATTCTCTTAGGGTGGCTGCAGCCACTATGTAGGACACAAGGCTCCTAACAGGGTTTGGAAAAAAAAAAGTGTATGTTTTTCCATTGACAGCTCTCTGAAAACTCTCCTGACCTTGGTCAGCCTCTGGTCCCCACCAGAAGTTACAGCTGGGGTCACGTAGGAGTTCCAGCCTCTCCAAAACACTCATCTGGACCTCTGCAAAGAAGCCCAAGATCTTTAATAAGTGACCTGGACAGAACTCCTGAGTGTCCTTGCAAAAGCCTAAGTGTTTCTTCTGCCCCTTTCCCAGGTGGGCCTGGTGTGGGAGGGACCCTGGCAGTCTCCCAAGCCTTTGGAGGCTTTTCCTGTCCCCCTGTGTGTGGGAGCCCAAAGGGCTGGCCAAGTCAGGGTAGGTTTTTCTCCCCCTTAGTTTGCTAAACCCAGCTGGAAGATAAACGCTCAATGTGCCCCGCACCTGTCAGTGTTTGTTTTTAACTGACAATGTTGATTTAGCATTAGGCCCAGCAGAGGATGTGGTTACAGGCTATGGTAAGGATTCGGAGGAGCTGTGTGTACAAGAGAAAATGCCAAGTTAGGTAATGAAAACTGAATGGCCCCATGCTCCAGCTTATAAATATCTATCAAAATCACGGAAGTGCCACAAAAAAAAAAAAAAAAAGCATGGCCCTTTCTAAAAGCATGACCCCTCCCCTTACCCATCTATAACAGCAGAACAACAGGCTGGAATCTCTGTAACGCTCAGGTACTGAGACGTCTGTTCTATTACTATTTCCAACTCTCCCATGCCTCTGCCTCCACTTCTGTTCCAATAATAGTTCCAATTCTCCTTACATCCCAGCAGGAAAGACTGGAATGTACTGATGGCTACTCCCCTGTCTGGTACCCCAACCCAAAAGACTAGTCCCTTTGATTGCTGAGTGAAAACCATGCACCCCACAGAGGGGGTACCAAGGCAAGCCGGGCACGGGAATGTAGACAAGCATAAGCAAGAGGTTTGTAAACACAAGTCAGGATCCAGAGTCTTCATACAGAAGGCAACTCTTGAATTGAGTGTTGAGTAATGAACTGGAGTTTGCCAAGGGCAGGTGGGGATAAGCTGAGTTCTGCAGGCGGAAGGAAGCAAGAGTCAACACAGGCTGGGTTAAAATACAACAGAGAGTGTCCAGGGAGGATCCAGGGAGAGCTCTCCAGGAAGAGCCTCCAGGGAGGGTCCAGGGAGAGCTCTCCAGGAAGAGCGTCCAGGGAGGGTCCAGGGAGAGCTCTCCAGGAAGAGCCTCAAGGGAGGGTCCAGGGAGAGCTCTCCAGGAAGAGCCTCCAGGGAGTTGGGAACCTAGACTGTAAGGAAAGGCAGGTACCCTCTCTCTTTCTTGGTCTAGTCTCTGTCTCTGACTCCCTGTGTCTCTGTCTCTCTCACATCTGTCTCTCTGTGTGTATGTGTAAAAGAGGCTAAGTCTGTAGACTGACATTGTATACTAATGAAGTGATGTGAGTAGAACATGCAAAGGAGTTTTGAGATTACCCTGCAAACATACAAAGAGTGAATGCTATTGAGTACTTGGTGCCATCATGTACTTGGTGCTATCAGTTACTTGGTGCCGTGGATACTTGGTGCCGTGGGTACTTGGTGCTGTGGGTACTTGGTGCTGTGGGTATTTGGTGCTATTGGTACTTGGTGCTGTGGGTACTTGGTGTTGTGGGTACTTGGTGTTGTGCGTACTTGGAACTAATAGGTATTTGGTGTTGTGGGTACTTGGAACTAACAGGCATTTGGTGCTGTGGGTACTTGGTGCTATCAGGTACTTGGTGCTGTGGTTATTTGGTGCTATCAAGAAAATCTCATCCAGAATAGTGATATATGGAAATGATTCAGAGGCTTTACTTGTCCTTACATTGTTAGAAAACCTATGTGTGGATGCCCAGGATCAGAGGTGAGGAGGACACAACATCTGTCCCAACACAGGGAATAACTGGAACCAGTGGGACCAGGCACACAGGAACTCTGCCAGCCCAGTGGCATGGGTTCCTTCCAGTTTCTCTGGGCTGGTGTCCTGAGCAGATTTTGGGCACAAGCTCCGCAGCCAGTCCCACAACACCCAGAGGAAGCCGCACTCCCAGGAGCTCTAACATAGGATCAGAGGTGAGGAGGGCACAACATCTGTCTAAATACCAGGAGTAATTGGGACCAGCAGGACCAAGCACACAGGAACTCTGCCAACCAAGTGGCTCAGGTTCCTTCCAGTCCCACAACACCCAGAGGAAGCTCCACTCCCAGGCACTCTAACAGGGCCAGGATCAGAGGTGAGAAGGACACAATATCTGTCCCAATACCGGGAGTAACTGGGACCAGCAGGACCCAGGCACACAGAAATTATGCCAGCCCAGTGGCTCAGGTTGCTTCCAGACTGTCTGGGCCGGCCGGTGCCCTGAGCAGACCTCGGGTACAAACTCCTCAGTCATTCCCAAAACACCCAGAGGAAGCTCCATTCCTACATGCTCTAACAAGCCCAGGGTCACAGGATCCCAGAATCACAGGATCACAGAGACAGCTTGACTCTGAGGAGTTCTGACACAATCAGGATCACAGGAAGGACAGGCTGCAGTCAGATTTAGCAAGGGCAGGTAGCAGTAGATAACCAGATGATGCGGGGCAAGCATAAGAATATAAGCAACACAAACCAAGGTTACTTGGCATCATCAGAACCCAATACTCCCACCATTGCAAGTCCGGGACCTACCATCTCACTGGAAAAGCAAGATTTAGATATAAAATCACTTCTCATGATGATGATACAGGACTTTAAGAAAGACATAAA
>NW_022196910.1:46057623-46079525 GCF_008632895.1 Mastomys coucha
ATTTACTTAAAATATGTTTTTAAATGTTAACAAATTCAGATAAATTGAAATCATGTAACTTTTCTTTTATTTATAATGTAATAAAACTTTTTAAAAAAAGAAAGAAAGGAAGGAAGAAAACCTATGTGTGAGTGTATGGTCTTGGTTCCTGGCTTGCTGCTTAGAGTCAGCCCTTGGGGCTTCAAGTCCTGCATTTCCAGGCTTCTGGCTTTGACTTGCTGGCTTGTTGTGAGGACTCCCTCCATTTGGGCACTGCACATGGGTGAGCTGTCCACCGGAAAGCCCTCCAAGCTCGTTCACACTGTCCTCTTAGCTGCCCTAATGCTCTTCTCTCCGATTATGACTTTTTTCCTTTGCCTCTGCTCACTGCCTTTCATTCTCATCTGGCAAGCAAAGATTACATCATGAATATTTTATAACTCTACAGTGCCAGCATAGACAAGGTCATTAATAGCCAAGTGACTTAAAAGATTGCCCCCCCCATACTTAGCCCATGACTGGCACAGAGCAGGCAGGCAATCAGTAGAATACACTTTAGACATCGAAGGCAATTGGCCATAGGTCACTTAGTCTTTAATGGTCAAGTCTATCTTGTGTTTCTAGAACTTTCCCCATTTTCCATGATGAGGAATTGAAGACAGAAAGAAAGTTCAGGAGAACAAGGGAATGGTTTCACTTGGAGGGCCCATCTGATTTGTATCTCATAGAGAAGGTGAGAACTCTAATAATTTCAAGATCCAGACACAGAGACACACAGACAGACAGGCAAGCACAGGCCCAGACTGCATACACATATACTCACATACATACACACACTGTCTTAGTTAGGGTTTTACTGCTATGGGCAGACACCATGACCAAGGCTACTCTTATAAGGCTAGCATTTAATTGGGGCTGGCTTACAGGTTCAGAGGCTCAGTCCATTATCATTAAGTTGGGAACACGGCAGCATCCAGGCAGGCATGGTGCAGGAAGGAAGAGCTGAGAGTTCTACATCTGAAGGCTTCTAGTAGAATACTGGCTTCCAGGCAGCTAGGATGAGGGTCTTAAAGCCACAACCACAGTGACACACCTACTCCAACAAGGTCACACCTACTCCAATAAGGCTACACCTCCAAATAGTGCCATTCCCTGGGCCAAGCATATTTAAACCATAACACACACACTCACACACACATACATACAAGTACACACACAAATACACACATTCAGATATATACACAAACATACAGATATGCGCACACACACATACTCACACACACACACACACATACATGGGTACACGCACACCTTCTGGTTGCCTCCAGACTGGCATTTTCCCAGAGGCCCTGTTCCTTGACACCTCCAGGAGGCTTGCTGAGGGACCTGGACAGACACTGGCCTGCAGCCTGACCCTGAAGCTGCCATATTAACTCTGTGGGTGCAGAAAGAGCATTTTTCCTAAGAAGAATGAAGCTGTGGGGCCTGGCATGATGTGGGGTGCCCAGAAAGGACTAGGTCTGGTGCACAAGACAATGCCCACTCTGGAAAGGCGGAGCGAGCCTTCCAATGCAGGGCTTATCTGTAATTATTTTCACAAGTTCCTGAAAAAAAAAAAAAAAAAAACTCATTCTACCAAAATAACTCTGCCTTGCTGGAGAAGGCCAAAAATATGCCACCGTTTTTAGTTCCGAGCCCCCAAGCACCTGCTAACTGGCAAAAATGCTGATCCTCACTCTTTCCTCAAAGGTAAAAAAGGCCTTCCTAATCTAGTTATTCATCTCATTCAGAGTGCAGACTCCTTTGAGAACTGGAAAGAGTCTACACCTCAGGGAAATGTACACACACACACACACACACACACACACACACACACACACACACAAACCATGGGCTAGGCCGTTCTCCCGTCGAAGACACCAGAAGCCAGCGCTGGCTAATTTAAGTACAAGAAGGAATTAATGGAAGGAAATGGAGCAGGAGAAGGAGCAGAACTGTTTGGGATCTAGATGGCAGGAACGAACTCCTAGCATGCATAATTGCTGTGTGCCGACAGTAAACCGAGGCCACCGAACCAGACTTCCTCCTGCTGTTCGTCCTTCTCAGGGTTCCTGCAGGGATTCAGTTACGCCTGGCTTGGAACTCTCCAGCTCCTCCTTGGCTAGGGCAGGAAGTCTTCTTGGTGACCCACATTCCATGGGAAATACCTTGGAGATGGGAGCCTCAGGGTCCTGGCACTCTCAGGAGAAGAAAGAATGATATGAGCAATCTAAAAAATAAAACAAAACAAAAGCACATGGAAGAATAAAAATAAATTCAAAAATAATAAATACATACACTCACTGAGAAGTCTGCCCATCTTAGTGGAGTGGAGTGAGGAGATCATGAATCTTTATCATGGACCCAGCTCTAAAGCCTAGGGTCTACAAACCCCTAAATAGGCTACATCCTAGGACCTTCTATAATATGTCCTGACCCTTGAGGGTTTGTTTGTGGTCAGAGGACCTGAAACATTTTTCTGATAACGCCAAAATAAGGACAGAGATACTTAAGAGCTAACAATGCCAATGAAGAAGCTAGGCAGGCTGACAGAACGGAGCCTGTCCAGGACCGGACCCTGGGTTCCTGCATTGCTCTGTCAGGATGTACATACCTTTATGAAAGCAAGAGGCTCTGGTATGATCCTACCTTAGCTGGCTCAGAACCAACAAGCCTTCCAGTGACACAAGTCCTGGCAAGATGACCAGGAGAAATCTACTGTACAAAGAAAAATGCTCTTGAGTATGTGGGGCTATAGCACTTGACTTCCAAGGACTCTAATGTGAGTTCAGCCCCCAGCAGATCTGCAAGCATCCTATTAGGGATGTGATATAGCACTAGACCTGAAGCGTAATCAGAATATGCTTACTAAGAGTACGCAGCAGTCTCACTCCGCCTCTCTCTAAAGCTACTGCTTGGAGCAGTATGGTTATGGCTGGTTTTGGATGAATTTCCCATTTCCAAGCTGTGCAGCTCAGTCCCTGGGCAGACAAGTAGAGCCTACGCAGGAACCACTATGATGGTCCTCTGCCTTCTCCTCTAGAAGCATCTCCAGTCCCTATCACTCTCACACACTCACTTCAGCCCACAGCCACCTCCTTCCACCTCCTCACCCTCCCTAAGAGCTTGAGGCTATCTCATGGATCATAATTTTGACAACAGGCTCTCTCCCAATGCTGCAAATGCCAACTTATTTCCAGTCCCAGCTCTTACATTTTATGCTTTACAGAAATCTTCATGCAGCCAAATTATATCTGACGCCCACTCAATGGCCTATGCTTATTTCTCACAGTCCCTATCATTTATCATAACGGGAGAGAGTCGTTGGGCTATGTACTATCTTTGGTCCCTCCAACACAATGAATTCCGTAAGGGTGGACTTGACGTATGTCTCCCTTGACTTTTTAACCCTAGTATCAAGTACAAGTCAGGTAACTATCAAATTTATGTTGGATTCATGTTGCTTTGTATTATTACAGAAGATGAGAAATTAGTAAATCTAAAGAACAATTTATTCACTGATAGTATGGTGATAAAAACAGATAGGAAACATTAGTTCCTGGCAGAACCAGAGAATATTCCTCATTCTTTTAACCTCAGGAGTAAGGAGAGCCAAGAAAGTGTGTGGAACGTGGCCAAAGATGGGTTATGGTTTCAATTAAATTGAAGCGCTCATGTATCACTTTCGGTTGCTATAGTAACAGAACCCCATCTCATAAGGATGGCTGTATAATATGATAAAGCCAATACAAATAAATTAATAACTTATATGGATGAGGGAAGAAATGGTCTGGTTAGCTTCACTTTGCAGAGTAACCCAAGTTGGAGTCATGAAGGTTCTCTGTGCTGCAAAAGATGCCTCTCTGAAATTGGGTTATGTAGAAGAGGGTTAAGTCAGGTCATGCTATGTGCTGAACCAGTTTTACAAATATATAGGGAAGTATATAAGACTATGATCAACTGAGATGCTTTGAATAGCAAATAAGACGTGAGGCTGGTCCACAATACACTGTGGAACAACCAACCACCTAAGGCAATAGCGTTTATTCTAGCTACAAGTCCATGAGTTGACAATGCATTCCTTATGGTCTGAATCCAGCATGGCTATTTTTGACACCACTTGCTCACACAGACAGCTGGTAGGTTGACTGAGCAATGGCTACTCTAGTATGTGATCCACTTGGACTGGCTCCACCTAGCTTTGAGGCTGAGTTCCACAGAAAGAAATGGAAACATGTAAACCTTGAATTCTATGTCTGGGGTTGATACTGAGTCACTTTGGTCACACTCTGATGGCCAAAGCAAATAGAAAATCAAATCCTGACTCCAAGGGTGGAGAAATGGACTCAAGTTTTCAATGACATGAGCTGCAAATTCACATTGTTAAGTGTGCTGATATACTGAAGCAATTCATTTAAGTCACCATTGCAATACCTCCCACAGCAGAGGTCAGCTTATTAAAAGACTATAGTAGCTAATGCAGTGTGATATTGGTTTGAAAATTATTAGGATAATGATCTGATACTGTTAGTTAAGGTACTCATATCAAATCAGGGCTGGTATTTCAGATTCTGTGTGGGGCATGGTATCCTGTTCCACAAATTGAACTATGATGTCAAGCTATGCATTGGAAATAAGTCCTTACCACATATCACTCACAGAATGAATTCAACATTTATTAAGGTCTTAAATATAAAAGGCAAAGCAACATTTGGAAGAAAAAGTGAAGAATAGCTTAGGTATCGAAAATGAGCTATTAAATAAAACATAAAAGATACTAATCAGAATGAACATATATATATGTATATACATACAACCAATTGTATATATATTTGTATAATTATAAGTTTGTACTTTGTATATATTTACAAATAATATATAGTTTTCAACTTTGACACTAAGAAACCTCCAGAAAATGAAAAGACAACCTGTACACTCAGGATGATGCTCATTAGTATTTAAGAAACAGTAATATTGAGAAGTAACCAAGAACTTTCAAAAATTAATATGAGAAAGATAAATAAATCAATAGGGAAAAATGGGGATGAGGATGTGTGAAAGAAGAGGAGGCAATGATGAGATCTAAGTGTCCAGCAGGCAGATGGAAGAAGGTTCACTCTTACTAGACATTGAGCAATTGTACATCAGACCCACAATGGACTATCAGTTCACATTCATCATAGGAGCAGGATTATGTAAGCTGGCACTGTCAAGAGCTAATGTTGGCAATGACACTCTCATACACAGCGGAGAGACACTGAAGCCAGCATAACTACAATGGAGAATAACTTCCCAAGGTCTACTGAGGAGAGCTAAATATGCTCACGCACTGCACCCAGAAACTGTGTGTGCATCCTACAGAAAGCTTATTTTCTCAGTTCACACAGAGTAATATACATTGTGGTATTATTTGCAGTAAAAAGATAGAAAACAACCTAAATATTTACATATGTGTATGTGTGGGTATCGACTGGTACACTTTTACAAGGAGGAGTTAATGAATCAAGCTAATACAGTAATCTGGAAAAACTGTACTAGCCAAGATGCTAAAGAAAAAGAAAGTTGGGCTGGAGAGATGGCTCAGCATTTAAGAGCACCCACTGCTCTTCCAGAGGTCCTGAGTTCAATTCCCAGGAACCACATGGTGGCTCACAACCGTCTGTAATGGGATCCGATGCCCTCTTCTGGAGTGTCTGAAGACAGCTGCAGTGTACTCATAAATAAAGAAAATAAATAAATATTTTTTAAAAAAAGAAAAAGAAAGTTACAAAATGGAATACACACTATGATAAGAATTATATGCTTAAATACCATAATGTTGTAGGACATACAACTATATAGTGAGTCACAAAGACATATATAAAAATGAGATATGAGACTCCGAAAACTGGCAGGGCTATGAAAAGAAAGATACACAGGTGGTTTCTATTACATTTTGCTCTTGTTAATTAATGCTAGCTATTAATGCTAATATGAAGGGTTTGATATTAGTCTTTATATGATATCTGTATGTCTCCTGGTTAAAATACAAGTGGATATTTAAGAAGAAAAGGAAAATAATGGGCTAGAAGCAAAAATGAGGATCAGAGTTTAGACCCCCTCCCCCTCATAAAAAAAAAAAAAAAAAAAAAAAAAAAAAAAAGCAGTAAATTGGCTCTGGTAATCCCAGCTCTCAAGAAGTGAGGGGCAGGGAATCCCCAGGGTGAGCTGCCTAGCTCAAATCAGTGAGTTTCATGTTCAGCAAGAGAACCTTCCTCAGAAAACAAGCGGACAGTGCATCAGCTAGTTTTCTGATGCTATAGTAAAATACCATTACCAAGGCTACTTAGAGAAGGAAGATTTTATTTGGACAGGGCAGGGGAGGCATGGCAGAGGACAAGTGACTTAGGACACTGAGTGACCACATTTTCAACCCTAACATGTAGTAAAGAGAGCAAACTGAAAGTGGGGAGGAGGCATAAACCCTCAAAGTTCACCCCAGTGCAAGTCTCCCTCCAGAAGCCTCTACTACCTAAGCCGCCCTCAAACAGCACCTCCAACCAGAGACCGATTGTTCCGTCAGAGGAATCCGGGAAACATTTCTCATTCAGACCAAGAATTTGGGTAATTTCTTGATTGAGCAATTGCACGTCAGACCCACAATGAACTATCACTTCACATTCATCATGGGGGCAGAATGATGCAAGCTGGCAATGTCAACAGCTAGTGTGGGGCCAGGACACTCACACACACTGCAGGGAGAGGCTGAAACCAGTGTAACTACAATCAAGAAAGATACCCGATACCCAAGGTCAACTTAAAGTACACGCATACACACACACACACACACACACACACTCACACACATATGCCAACACACACTGAAAGAGACAGATGACAGACAGACAGTTTTTTCCTGCAATACTTGTGAGAGCAAATACTCAGATTCTAAGCTTGAGATGGAGTTTCTATTGCTGTGACAAAACACCATGACCGAGAGACAGAATGAGTTATTTTGTCTTACAGCTTATACGAAAGTCAGGACAGGAACTCCAGCAGGGTAGGATCTGGAGGCAGGAACTGATACAGAGGTCATGGAGCAGTGCTGCTTACTGGTTTTCTTCCCAAGGGTTGTGCAGCAGCCTGCTTTCTGCTAGAACCCAGGACCAACAGCCTAGGGGTGGGACCATCCACAATGGACTGGGCTCTCCTACTTCATTCACTAATTGATACAGTGCCCAACCTCACAGAGGAGTTTTCTCATCTGAGGTTTCTTCTTCACATGTAACTAGCTTGTTTCAAGTGGACAAATCAGCAGCCAGCACAGAGCAGGTAGAGAACTACAGTTCACTTGCACTGAGTGAGCGCAAGCATTTTCTCATGCAGTGTCTTAGTGCTTGAGGTTTCCATGGCATATATTTTGGAATATGTGCTCCAAAATACCAAAAAAACAAAAAGATGGTTATAGAACCAATATCCCTAGCTTCTTACCCTGGGTATTATTTCATCCAAAAATTCTACTTCTTTATCACTTTCTGACTGCTTTAACTCTGTCTCTGCAGCTGTCACACAAGTCTTCATCCGCCTTTCCCGGTTGGGGGGTGGGCTGCGAGGCTGGGGCAGCAAGGCACTCGGCAGTCTGGAATCTACCTGGAGTTCTTGCCCTGGGTCTGCTTCGCTGTAGGACCCTGGACAGGGTCATTGGCCTCTCTATGTGTTTGTATGTATTTTCAAAAGGCAGGATAGAACCAATCCCTGAGAAAGTTGTATTAAGTTCATGCTCGATGGCATCATGAACTTACTAAGTACAAACTCTTACTCAACTGAGTGGGCAAGGACAGAATCTTTGTGCTTTAAGAGAACATTTTGGGAGACTATATTAATTTTCTACATCTATAACCAAGAGACTTGATGGCCCCAAATAAAGTGTGTCTTCATAATTCTGAATACTAGATGTCAAAGAGGAGAGATAAGCAAAGTCAGCTCCTGGTGGGGCCTGTGGGGGACCCATTTCACATCTCCCCTGAACTGTATTTATGACAGTTTTTGGCATTCTTTGGTTCTTGAAAATAATCCCATGATCTCTGCCCTTATCTTTACATCTTCTCCTTGAATGTGTGTGTGAGAGAGTATGTGTGTGAGAGGAAGAGTGTGTGTATGTGTGTGAGAGTATATATGTGTGTATGAGTGTGTGTATGTGTGTGTGTGTGTGTGTGTGTGTGTGTACTTCTGTGGGCATCCCCTTTTTATGAAGACACAGGTCATACTGAACTGGAACCCAGTTTCCAACTAAAGTTATAATCTGTGGTATTAGACTCTAACATAAAAATGTTTCAATAACACAATTCACCTTGTAACAAAGTCCAGTAGAAAAAAACAATCAATAAAAATTAGTTTTAGAAATCTATAAAGGCTTACAAAATGCAGTATTTGGTT
Source organism: Mastomys coucha (assembly GCF_008632895.1). Lineage (NCBI taxonomy): Eukaryota > Metazoa > Chordata > Mammalia > Rodentia > Muridae > Mastomys > Mastomys coucha. The sequence goes on from NW_022196910.1 coordinate 46,066,057, forward strand.
CTTATCACGAATTGCCTTCTCTTGAAACATTTAGTATCAGATCTTATTGAAGCACACAATCAAAATCTGACCTGAGACAGTGCTGGAGACATGATTGGACAGTTTGTTATCTACTTTTAAAAGTAGATGTTCCCAGGGCTGGAAAGATGACTGCTCTGTTAACTGCACATGCTTTTCTTGCATAGGAACTACTATTCGGTTCCTAGAACCATGCTAGGAATTCTAGCTCTCAACTGCCTGTAAATCCACCACCAAGATATCCACTGTACTCACACATGTAAAAGCACACATAGATACACAGGCACACACAGAGAGACACATTCGAATGCATGGAAACATGAAAGAAAATAGTCTTTAAAGTAAATACTGTCTATCTGAGTCTAAATGTCTTTCTGATGACTAGGTGTCTTGCGTTGGCTGACAGAGAAAAGCCCCTCTGTTCACAGTTACTTGGTGTCTAAGCTTTACAGAATTGAAGGAGTTGTCTAACTATAATTTTTTCAAACGCCTATTTTTAATGATGGTTCTTAAATGCTTTAACCTCCCTTGTAGCCTACCACCCACCAGAGGTAGCAGGAAAGAAAGGATACAGGGGAAATGGACCTGTTTAGAAAGGTTCTTTGGAGCAATTCCTATCTGTGTTGTCTGGAAATAGGCAGTTTAGTTCACAACAGTGAACAGCTCAACAGTGGCAGCTCAATCCACTCACAAACACTTTGTGGATACACCAGCAGTCCAGTTTGGTAGATTCAGGCTAGCAACAGTAGTGACATGACCTAGCAGAGACAGCCAGCCTTCAGTTTAGACATGAGTCAGCAGGAGGGACTGGAAGGGACACCAGGAGAAGTTCTCAGCTGTGCCTCTCTCAGAGAAATGAAGATCAGTGAAGATGTGATACCCATAAGCATTGTACAGCTAGCTCTATAAGCAAGCCTAGCTCAGCCTCTGTCACTGTCCATTGAGTCCTATTTATAGCCTCCACACATCACGTGTCCTCCCCTCAGGTCTTGCCTCAGCATGTGCATCTGTCTCAGCTGACATCATTCTGCCTCTAAGCCCAAGTCCTCAGAAGCAGTAAGAAACTGCAGCACACCACCAGAAGTTTTCTGGTGTGTTTCTCTCTATGGAGTCCTGACAAATGCAGCCCAACTATACAATGTAAGGCAGACCAGTACATGCACGTTGTTAGCAAAGAATCCTTCACCACATGTCCTTTCATGTACTTGCTTTAGCAGAACATTCTCTCTTCTGTGTCTGCTTCAGCTAAATGTTCCTTCACATGCTTGCCCCAGCAACCCACAGTAACTGTTACCATTCTCAGTAAACCAATGGTGTCCCTGAGAAATTACTTTGAGTTAACCTTTTCCTTTTAAGTTCCGAAAAACAGAGATAATATGCAGCCAACAAAACCACGTTAACTTCTGATTTCCTACTGCCTGAGGATACTCAGAATGTGGATGTGGTTTTGTATTGTGCAATTTAATGTTAGCAACTTCTGTGTTCCAACACAATCACTCTTAACAGATCTATCAATTCAATTGAATTAATCTACCAGCTTTTCCCAGGCTCCTCTGGCATGATAGCTGTTTTTCTTATTTCCAGCTATGACTAACAAAAACTACTTTGTACAAAGCAGAAGAGTTTTTACCTAAAAGCAAATCTGGCATTACAATCAATCACTCATAAGTCTCTACCTAAGGGTCTTTGATTTGGTTCATACCTCCATCATAATATTCTGACTTAAATGATCATTTTTATGATCTACGCTCTACCTCTCTGCTCCCCAAGCCTTACACACAAAGCCAAGCCTCCATCGCTACAGGCTCCAGACTCCCCTCACTGTTCCTTGCCACATGGTCAACCAGGAGCTACTTCTTCCTCATGTCTATGCCTAGATACACATAGCAACCTTTGGACACATCTAATGGGATCACAAGGATAGGGGCACTTGGGCTTCCTCATGTTTGCCTTCTTAAACCAGGTGGGTTACTCTCTTAGACTCTAAGCCTGGAGCAGCAAATCTACCTTGACAATTATCTCCCCCGCTATGCTTGCTACACATATTTGTCCTTCAACATTCAGGCTAAACAGGAAACTCCCCACCCCCACCTCTACCCCCACGCCCCCACCAACCTCAGTGAAGCTCTTCTCAAGACATAGCTCACCTCAATAGTCTCTCTGATCCCGTATCCTGTTATGCTCACACCTAGCAATGATGACACATCACAAATGCTCAACGTTGTTTTGTGAGTAGACAAATAACGGACAGATATGTGTGTGAAAGTTGGAAACTGCTTAATTGCCTGTTTGGTAATTAGGAATCCTTGACAAATGTGAGGTAATGTCTATGAGTCTCAGGTTCCTCATGGGCATTGTCTATCATCAACATACTAAAAAACACTGGGATAAAATGGGAACTCAGATGCAGAACACCCATGAAGACTTATTTAAGTGACAGCTAATGATATCAGCAGAGGGAGACACTGAAAAGCCAACTTTGCTCAAAATACTGTCCATGACTAGGCTTCTCAACAACTTTCAGGTTCCGATCTCTTACAATCTGAGGGCAGAGTCAGTTCGAAATGCCAGGAAACCATGTTTCAACAATTCTCACATCAGAACCAGAATCTCACTGTGTCTGGTCTCTGCAGAGATTCTGCTTCATTGCTTCAGATTCACACCTCTTGCCTGGTCTTTGAGTGAGGTGTTTTCAGGCAACTTGGCTAACCATACAAATTCAGTGTTTGATCTGGAAGGATTTAGTGTATCAAGTCATGAACAATTGTAACTCATTTGTTATATCTGATAACAGCAATTAGTAGAATAAACAAAATTAGACCTCAAAGGGCAGGCCACTCAAGAGACTTGTTATACACGTACCTGTTAGATACAGGAAGGGGAAGTAGAACACAAAAAATGAACATGCAGATGGGGTTCCCAAAACATAACCCTGAGCAGCCAGAGGGTGATGGATGTCTTCAGTGGGAAGGGAAGGTGGAGGGTGGGCGTTGTGTGGGAGAAGGAGGGTTGGTAGCCAGTGTGAGGCTTTGCCAGGACCAACCTCCCAGTGCAGAGTATTCAGTACTCTTTTGCAGAGCCAGTAGCTGGCCTTTAATTTTTGAATAGATAATCAAGGAAGGTCAAACCTACCAAGGCCTACTGCAGTTTCCAGGCTATCTAGCACAGGAAACAGCAGGCTGGTATAATATGTATATTAGTGGATCTCATACCTCTAGAGGCCAGTGAAGATGTGTTCAATGGCCTTACAGAGGCCAGACAAGAACTCTGTTTTGCATTTAAATTCATAAAAATAGAACACTAAGCTGGACAGTGGTAGCAAACACCTTCAATGCCAGTGCTCTGGAGGCCAAGACAGGCAGATCTCTGAGTTCAAGACTAGCATCCTCTACAGAGCCAGTACTGGGGACAGCCAGGACTACAGAGAGAAACCCTGTCTGGAAAAACCAGAGAGAGAGAGAGACAGAGACAGAGACAGACAGAGATAGAGAGACAGACAGAGACAGAGAGACAGAAACAGAGAAACAGAGAGAACAAGGAACAAGGTTGTTTTGTTTTATTTTCAGAAAACTAGAGCAATGTCAAAGAACCTAGTCTCAGTGCAGACAGGAATCCTAAACTGCTTGCTTGATTCAACTGCCTGCAGAAGAATGCTACGCTTGTCCTTAAAACAAAACAAAGCAAGCATGGGGAATTTTGAGAGCACTGAAAATGAGTTCTGGAGACAGTAAGATTTTCTAATAAATCAATCAAAGATGTTTTAGAAAACCGCAGTGTGAGACACACCACTAGAAATCATGGGGATGGAGGCGACTCCTGACTTTACCTGGGCACTTTAGAGCCAAGAGGGAGCTCTTCACACAGGAGAGGGAGCTCACTGATCTCTTGATAATGTAGAGATGTGCAATCCTGTATGAGGCACGCTCTTCCCCGCCTAAGGAGATAATAACCCAGCAAGTGAAGAAAGGCACACACACAGCCTGATAAAAACAAGTTGGATGATTATAAGAGCTATAAGAAAAGTAATAAATTATGACTGCCAAACAGAATGTCCCATAAGGGAAGTATAATTCACAATGCACTTTGAACCTTTGATAGGAGGAGCTGTGAGGGAGTCACTTCAAGCAGAGAAACATCACGTACAAAGGCAGAAAGCAGCAGGCAGTAGCACGTGTTCAAAGTACATGGACCTCTTTGGCTTCTGCCTACTCAAGGTTCACCCTCTATCTTCTTGCTGATAGGAACAATATTCCTTTAAGAAAATCCACCTAGTTTTCATGTCTGAACCTGGAGTTTACCTTGCTTCTAAAATCAAATAGGACCTGTCTGTTAGCTATGCCCTCAACCGTATCACTGGATGAAGTCGCTCGTTTAGAGTTGAGCACTGGGCTCAAGTCAACCTGACCACTAACACACATTACAGTTAATTCCCCACAATCCCCACGAAGAATCCTTCTCTTTCCAAGCAAGTGGCAAAGCTTGGGTTTTCATGTAATTTCCTAAGGAGAGTGCCCGTCAAAAAGAAAGGTCAGAGCATTGCACAGTGGGTCTTGTCATGATGCAGAGATGGCACATTTGCATTTGGCTTACCCAGTCCAAATCACTTTCTGATGCCTGTAACCATAAGAATCATACCACACAGCCTAGAGCAGCCTGGAGAGAGCCTTGAAGCATTGTCAACACATTTATGTCTGTAACCAAGAAAGAAGGTCACAAGAGACTTTAGGAAAGTGGTGGGTTTGGACATGGCCTAATAGACACACTGCTGTAGGCAGGGGGACCGGGGAGAGAGGGCCACAAATCAAACTGTCAGCATTTCATTATGAAGTTCAGAGACGGCACTGCTGTCCATTCCGAAGCTCACTGTCCAAAAGGCACTGGCCTAATCTCTTCACACCTGTTCACTCACTTGCGACTCACACAACCCTCTGAGCAAGATCCTCTTAATCATATTAACATTTACTTTATTCTATAAAGAAAGCCCATTTTGCAGAAGCTGTAATTAGGTGTTAGCAGCTTAATCAATTCCCAATACTCCACAACCAGCCAAATAACAGAACTAAGTTCAAATAAGCAGCAAGTCATTTCCAAGAGTCATATATATATATATATATATATATATATATAATATGCAAATTTATTATATTTTATGTATATGAATGTTTTGTCTGTGTGTGTGTAAAACCACTATATATATGGCTGTTGCCCCAGGAAGGCAGAAGAGAGTATCAGGTGCTGAAACTGGAGTAATAGATGCGTATGAGTCACCATTTAGGTGCTGAGAATCTAACCTGGTTCCTCCAGGAGACCAACAAGAGACAGACATTATTCTTAAACAAGACAGTTGCCAGCACCACAAAGACTCCCATATGCTTTCCCATGTGTGCCCACCCCACCACCCCCTCTGGAATATCCTTGTGTAGAATTAGCTCTTTGGTTTAGAAAACATAGCAGAGAATATTGTTTCCCTATGATACAGTCACTTGTGTAACAGAAGGGGACACCGACGTTCTCCCTTCTGGACCATGAGCAGAACCTCAAAGGTAGGTAGATTTGGAATAAATAAGCCCTGGAGAAAGCTATTCAGGAAAATGTCTCATCTCCATGGTACTGGCAGAGGGTCCATCATGTGGGCGAGGAGGGAAGGGAGCGGAGAAAAACTCTTAACAAAAGCCCCACGTCTCCTTCAGAATGCACATCTCTAGCCAAATGTCCGAAAGCGCACCTGTGCGCACTTCCATAAATGGCCACTGCCTGTCCTGTTTCAGCCAGTCCTTGGATACAGGGAGATGAAGTCAGGCCTCCCAAGAACTGTCACTGTGGAGTCCCTTCTCTCTGCCAGACCTTCCCACAGCCCCAGATGGTCTAGCTTCTCCTTCCCTGTCGCTTCCTGAGGGTGTGGGAGAAAGAAAAGAATTAGAAGAGAAGCAACTATCGAAACAATTTTCCAGTACTAGCCCAGCAGGGTGGGTGCCAAACAGACCCGGGGTGATGTGTGGTGGAAATGGCTCAGTGCCCATGCTTTCTTGATGCCCACCTTCTCCTGAAGTGTATACAAATTACTGCCTACCGAAGTCTCTCACTCTCCTGGAAACTCTGCCTACAAAACACTGCGCTGGAACAAATGATCTATCAGGCCCTCCTGGATGACGCAAGTGATTGGGCTAATGGTAGCATTTCCAGGAAAGAACTTTACACTGGGGGAGGAGGGCTTGGGTGGGATTCATGCTTCCCCAGTCGTTCACTAATTCCTTTATTAAATATCAGTTGAGAAACTGTAACACAGCAGTTCTCAACCTTCCTAATGCTGTGACCCCTTGATACAGTTCCTCATGTTGTGGTGACCCCCACCCATAAGATTATTTTTGTTGCTACTTCATACCTATAATTTTGCTACTATTATGAATCATAATATAAATATCTAATATGTGGGATATCTGATATGCAGTCCCCAAAGGGGTCACGGCCCATAGGTTGTAATGTGCCTAAGACTTTTCAAGGTAGTGTAGGTAGAGTCCTAGACTGAGAACTTCTGCTGAGAAAGGTGAAGAATAAGCAAGTCAATAACCATGGAATTAGTGATTGAGAGAAAGGAGGGGGCGGAAGAGAAGGGTGGGAAGAGGAGTCAGGAGGAAGAGGAAAGTTAATCTAATTAAAGGTAGGAAGAGAGGAGGAGGTACCACAGGAAGAAATGAACAGCAAGCCAAGGCTCAAGAACGAGGAATCATCTTCCGTGTTGAGGCTAAGAGTACCCACTGGCTTGTGGCAAGTGTCAGAGAGACGCTGGAGCGGGAGCAGTAGGCAAGAAGGCTGTATTCTTGAGGATTCTGGGAAGTCACCAAAGGGTTTTGCATGGCAGTGTGAGCTGAGGCGTGGGTTGTGCCTTAGGAAATGCTTGAGGCAAAAGCAAAGAAAGAAAACAGGACCAGTTAGTGCAGGCAGCAGTGGGTGGCCAGGCCTCTGGGACATAGTCACAGGAGGGTGGAGGAGGCAGAGAACTCGAGAAATAGTTGGAAATCAGAGCTTTTCCTCTCACTTTGCAGCTGTCCTGGAGACACTCTGGTGGCTGTGTTCTTTGTAGGCTCCTGTCTGGGTTCCATCTCACAGCCGTGATGGACAGCTCCTGGGAACTGCAGCCCTCTCCTGTGTTTCTCCCGTCTGGAAAATGTCTTCTTGTCCACAGATAAGCACAGTCTGGAGTGCCAGCTGGAGCCCTCTGCTCTGGGAAGAAGAGCCAACAGTGGGGCACTGGTGTTAGGGGGCCATGTGTCCCGGTGCCATCATGGAGATAAGGGTTCGAAAACTATTCTTGATACTTCGTGGGGGTCAGGTCCCTGGCATTGTTTACTGTTTGGCCTCGCTGAATACTTAAATCCACTACCTGACTTGCACTACCATGAAAGGTCTCAGACGTGCCATGGTGTTTCCCTCTCCCCACACCCTCCCTGACTTTGCCTCACCGCTGCCTTCCATCCCTGTTGTGAAGAAACTGTCTTTCTCCCACGACTGGTAAAGGAAATGCCAAAATCTTTGTATGACAGTCTCTCCTTTTCTTCCAAGAATTGGTCAGGGAAAAAAAGACACCCCCCCCCAAAAAAAATTGATCGGTTTATAACCTCAACTCTTCTCAAACAGTCATTACCCAACTGCACTTGTAAGACTAGCATCGATAGCCTGGCTTATGGAAAGCCAACTGGAGAATAATTGTACAGTAAAAGGAAGTCATTTAAAGATCTCTTCTGGGAAGGCAAACATGGATTAATCTCAAACTACATAGATGGCTCCATAATGGGACAGAATATACGCCAACGGTTTTGTAGACGGTAAATAGACAAGGATATGTCCAGGTGATAATTCGACAACTTAGCGCTTAAGTGAGATTTGGAGAGAATCCCTTAAAGTGTTGAGGCTGCTGGATCCTGAATGTTCTTTGTTAGAAGTGACTATAGATTAAAGAGATATGAGACAAGTGGAAAATGTAAGGCAGCAGACTTCTTTAAGTCAAAACAGACATTTTAATAACTGGGCTTTAAATACATCCCCCCTCCTCTGACGTCATCTAACATTTAACAGCTGTGAATAAATATGACACAAGCCAATCAAAATGCTTAATAATACAGGAACTGAAAGAATACAGGAGACGCTGAGGCATGCTACCTTCAGTTCCTCTGACAGTCCAGCCCCCATTCTGCCTCCCCTCCACCCAGCACCTCACGACTGGGGCAGGCTTGTCACTGAAACCCTGGGGGATATTCAGGCTGGGTTTGACTCAGGATTATAGGGTTGCATCTCTGTGCACCTGGGCAAACCTCAGTGGATGTCTATGGAATGGGAGTGATTCACCCTCACAGGGTTATTCCAGGTGTTCAGTGGGCTAATGAGAGCAAAAGCAGAGCCACCACTCAGGAAAACACCACTTGTCTACTATCCTACTTCGTCAAAGAAGCATCAGGCAGCTAGAGGCCAAGAAAGAAAAAGAAGGGGGCGAGGAGGGGCATGACACCAGGGGAAGGGTGCCCCAGAGCCACTAAACCTTCGCTGTCTTGATACGGCTGCTGATCAAGCAGTGTACCCAGATAGGCTGGCCTCAGTTTGGAAGGGCCAGAGCTAATAATTCTACCTGTTAATACACTGTGAGTACCGCCCCTACCTCAGCGCAGGCAGTTCATCCACTGCGAGTCACAAGGCATACATCTCTACGGATCTTTAACAAATCAGTGTAACGATTCGCATCAAAAGCCAAGAAACTGTTAATATTCTGTCTCAATCTGGGAAATTTATTCAAACACATACACGCAAAAGAATTTGCTATAGACACACTAATGCTCCCAGAAGCGGTACCGCTGAAGGTTAAGATGGCAGCAATTAGAGGCCAGCGGCATAGGGATGGGAAAATCAGCAACCCCCAATTTTCTTCGTGAAGGTGATAAACTATTGAATTATAAATATGAGTGCTGGAAACCTCAAAACATGAGTGCTTGTGATTAAAAAGAAACCTTCAGTGGAAGGGCCTAGAAAATCCAGAGTACATTCTAACATGATATGTAAATTACAGATGATTTGGAACAACAGAATACGCCAGAACACGGTGGAACTATTAATTTAATTTATAAAAAGTGTTCAGTACATTTATTATATAATATTCTAACAATTAAAAGAGGTTTGCGATTGTGAAGAAAAGTGGCTCTCGTGTTCAGAGGCACCAGGTAGCACAGAAAGCTCCCGGAAGACTTCTCTCTTTCTTACAAGTGCTCCTATCAGCCCACCTCAAGTTTATGTGCAAACTATACACTCTTTCCCCCATAGAAGCATGTGCTTCCAATAATGTAAACATTTCCTTCGTACTGAGATCTGTTCAAACCTTCACATTCAGCACTAGAGGCCAGATATCTTGGCAGATTTGCCAAGGGACTGCAGCTATGGACCAAGATATTAATTATTTTAAACATCATGCTGGCGAGAGTCAAAACCACGGCCATTGAGTAAAATGTGATCCATGTAAGAGCCAGTTTGGCAAAATATAAACTAGCACTCTCTCCTTCTGACATCAGCAAGCCGTAAACTTTCTAAGCATTTTCTTCGTGCCCAAAACTATATTTAGATTAAACCAAGAAAGAAACAAAAAAAAAAAAAAGCTTGAGGTTTGAGTCTCAGATGTAGAAGAAAGAAACTTTTCTAAACCATGTGGCTGTTCCCTCGCGGAGACAGTGACACTGCATCCCTAGCAAAGGGGTGAGATTCTTCTCCATAGATGTTGCGGTGTCATGCACAGGCACAGGAGCCAGACTACTGGGCCACCACAGCTACAGCTCTTGGTAACTGTCTTATGCCCACTTGTGTGGAAGACCCCAGGATAGATCCTAGGCACCCCATAAGAGCAATGTGTCTCTCCGAGAAGACTGGGACCATGAGAAAACATTCCCGAGCACAGAAGCTATCCTCTAACAGGTTAGTCTTCTCATTCAGCTCCATGTGGTCAGGGAATGACTGTTTGCATCTGTCCCTAGAAACATCTGAGCAGTCGGACTCTTCTGTGTACTGAAAAGAAACAAGGAAAGTAGTTTCTGTTCTAGGTGAGAGGTAAGAAAGCTCTTCCTTTGTACATTGGTTTTCCATCTGGTCAACTGTGGGAACCACCCTCCTTGGAGCAGTGGTTCTCAACCTGTGGGTCACGACCCCTTTGGGAGGCAAATGACCTTTTCACAGGAGTCACATATCAGATGTCCTGCACGTCAGATATTAACATTATGATTCATAACGGTAGCAGAATCACAGTTAGGAAGTAACAACAGAATACTTTTGTAGTGGTGGGGGTCAGCACAACATGAGGAACTGTATTAAAGGGTCACAGCCTTAGGATGGTTGAGAGCCACTGCTCTGGAGGGTGAGAAAAACCAGCCCAAGACTGAGGTAAACAGCTACCCAATGGTTCAAAGTCAATGCAGAGTGTCATATATCTCAAGCGGCGGTTACATAACTCCTGCTGGAGTGTCAGGGACAATGGCCTCCACTGAACCAGAAGGCGTGGTTTATGGTTTTTCTTGGAGGACTTGAAAGTTCACATCTGGCAAAGCCCCACAAGGCTCTGGACAGGGTGATGTCATCCTGGGGAGTGGCTGTCTTCGCTGGCTACCAGCTATTCAGGATCATCTACATGGCTCTTTGCCCTGCTAACCTCTAGTTTGCCATGCTAAGCCTCCTGATGGCACAGGCCCTGGCAGGAAGAGCCCCCCTGACCAGCAAAACCTGACCAGGTCCCCAACCACGGGATAAATGGCTTATGTCACTAAATAATGTGACAGGTCCTTGCATAGCAAACTTAGAGCATGGGTCCCAAACCTGGGCAGGGGTTGGAGGTGGGGGAAGAAGGGCTTTGCCCTTGGCATACTTAAGTGTTTTGGAGTGACTCCACACACCTCTGACTTCTGATTTGGTAAGCAGAAGACAGCCACCAGGAAGTCACTAATACAAATGTCACTGCATAAGTCACTCTGCCACAAACCCAACAGCATACCTGTTCACGAGGCTAAGGAGATTTCAGTGAGGAAACTGGGTCTTCCTCTTCCAGGGATGAGGTGGCAGGGGCTGCAGCTGGCTTCTGCCCTGGCCTCTCCCCACACCCTTCACCCTCCCTCCATACCCACCCCAAATGTTTCCTTTTCTGAAGGTGCTCAGAACCCAGGCTAGAATAACTGCACTCCCTGTTCATTCCAAGACTTCCGCCCTGCTCTGCTTTGAAGAGGGAAGCCATAAATAAAGCTCAGACAGGGGACACCCAGCACACGTGTCAGCACAATGATAGGCCTGTATTGTGAGGTATGCTTGTGGCTAGTGGTTCAAACATTAAGTTTCTCATCACTGACTGAACAACGGTTTTATTCTCTATTGCTCCCAACTCTGGTAGATGTATGCAAGTCTTTTCAAGATGTAAATGTCCCCGAGTGGCAGTTTGGAGACAGCCTGCCAATGACAGCTAAAGCACAAGCACACGGTGGTGTTCTGTTCCTCTTGCCTTGGCACAGGATTCTTCCTCTGCCAAGGAGAACCACCCACCCATCCTCATGGCCAAGTCTAACGCTCCCTCTACGATTCAGATCTTATCCCTTCTCTGACAAATATGGATTAAGCATTTCCTTTGTGAGTCCCAGAGACTTGTACCCATCAGGGAGCTCAGTCTATCAGAACTGTGAGGGGTAAAAGACTTCTGAGCATGGCCTGGGGGCGTTTCTGATATGAGCTAACTCCACCTGGGGAGGGATTGTGGGGATCATGTAGAAGGCCAGCCTATCTCACCCCTCCTTGGCTTTCCCTGGGCATTCTTACTGCCCTGTTCTTGTGTTTTCTCAAAGGCACATATCCCATCGGCTCCTGAAGACATGTCTACATGATGTCTGCCCTCTGTCCCCACCATTCCTGCCATTTTCTTAGGTCTTTGACTTCATGGACTGTCTTATGAATCAACTAGCTAGTATACGGCCAGTGCTTGAAGTAAATAAGCCTCTGCAGAAGCAACAAGTCTACCTGACACCAAACGATCTGTAATTGTTTTTAAATCCCTGTTGAAGGCATGTTTATTGTTTGGAATGGGAGCTTGCAGATGCGCTCGAAGGAGTCACTGAGCAAAGCTGAACTAGATAATGTGATAGTTTGAATGTGCTTGGCCCCATGAGACATGTCACTGTTAGGAAGTGTGGCCTTCTTGGAGTGGGTGTGGCCTTGTTAGAGGAAGTGCGTCACTGTGGGTGTGGGCTTTGAGGTCCTATGCTTAAGCTCCGCCCAGTTCAGAGACAGTCTCCTGGCTGCCTTCAGATCAAGATGTTGAACTCTCAGCTCCTCCAGCACTAAGTCGACCTGGATGCTGCCATGCTTCCTGCCATGATGATAATGGACTGACCCTGTGACACTGTAAGCCACTCCCAACTAAATGTTTGCTTTCATAAGAGTTGCCTTGGTCATGGTGTCTCTTCACAGCCATAAAGTTCTAACTAAGACACTAACTAACAGTATTGGTTGCACCTGGAGGTGGGAGGTGTCTGTGTTTAATGGAGGATAAAGTCTGGATTCTCTATGATTTTTGCTCAAAATTTAAGATTAGATTTAGCATTGGTTTCTTCAAAAATTAAGTATCGCACTGTTCTGCATGCCATGGAGCAACTTACGAAGTGTGGATTCAGCTTGTTCTTGTTGATAATACATACAGTGTATTTTGCCAAGGAACTAATTTGGAGTCTCCTTCTCGCACAAATTCCCACCTGTAAATTCAGTATGAAGATTACCTCAGATCACCACTATACTAAGAAGGTACTCTTACAGAAGTAACATTGCCCTTAAGTATTTATTTGTTTGTTTGTTTGTTTGATTATTTATTATTTGGGATATGTGCTTGCATATACACCATCCATATGTACTCAAGTGTGTGTACAAGTCTGCATGCATGTGGAAGCCAGGGGCCAATCACTCTCTACCTTAGTTTTTGAGACAGAATCTGCTTCAAGTGGGTGAAAAGCGCTTGCCAATTCCCACAAATTAGTCTGAATAGAATTACCAAATTGTAATAGATGGCCTGACATTCTGGTTCCATGCCACTCAATAGAGTCCCTAGAAGCAGAGACAAGTTCCACTGTTTTATATTAATTGGACCATTGCCATTTCCATTCCGAGAATATCGTCCTCAAGAATTGGAAGAGCCTCAAGCATAAAGGTTCCAGTCAATGACTTCTCCTTGGGGGATATTATCAAGCACCCGAGGATTCTCACCTGTACTTTGGTAGCTGGAACCTTTCCCAGCCCCAATTAACCTTGTATAATGTTTGAAGAGTAACTGGAGTGAGCTAGCTGGGTGTCAGTCTTTTCCAAAAAGGCTGAACTCCTCTGCTCCTTCAGAAAATGAAGGCTTAGCATCTTGGTGAGCTTCTCTTTCTACTGCAGCACCTATAGCCAACATCAATCAA
>NW_022196910.1:46079535-46086083 GCF_008632895.1 Mastomys coucha
TTGGCTTTTCAAGATAGGGTTTCTCTGTATAGCCCTGGCTGTCCTGGAACCCTGTAGACCAGGCTGAACTCAGAAATCCACCTGCCTCTGCCTCCCAAGTGCTGGGATTAAAGGCGTGCACCACCACTGCCCGGCTGAACCTGACTTTCTATGTGGGTGCTGATGATACCAACCTCAGATCCCATTGCTTGCAAGGCAAGCGCTTTGCTGGCTGAGCCATCTCTCTGGCCCTGATGCTGTCCTTCTCGCTCAAGTCTCCTGTGTTTCCTAAGTCTGCAAATCTCCTTGAAAAGGGAACCTAACAAGTCAAGCCACTGATCCTGGAGAAGAGTTCTCAAAGCCCAGGTCTCCTGGAGACTCACCCAAGCTGGGACTCCATCCAGTTTTTGTGTGGAGTGGTAGCTTCCTTCCTCAAAAGTTGCACTGTGTGAAGCTTCTACATCGAGGCCAGTCTGGCCCCACTTTCTACAATTCATGTGGGGTCCTGCAAAGCAAACTCAAACAAATGTGTGTGTGTGTGTGTGTGTCTCACCCAGTGCCTCATTATGTTCAACACTTATCTTGCTTTCTGTGGTAGATATTTAACAAGTCAAGTCCCTGAAAATTATTCTCACAGAGAAGCATTGTCTACACTGTGCTCAGCCTCATGATATTATCCCATGCATGCCAATAGTGGTTCCAAAGATAAAAGGAGAATCCATTCTCACATGAATTGGGAAAGGTTTTTGCTGGGTAGGTTTTGTTGTCAATTTGCCACAACACCCAGGAAGAAGGAACCTCAATCTACCTCAGTCAGATTGTCCTATGGCGTGTCTATAGGAAACCATGCTGACTGATGATTGATGTAAGAGGGTCTAGCTCAGTGTGGGCAGCACCATCCCTAGGCAGGTAGGTCTATGCTGTATGAGAAAGGTAGCTGAGCAAGTCAGTAAGCAACCTTCCTCCCCAGTTTCTGCCCTCAGTTCCTGCCTTGAGTTCCTTCAATAATAAACTACTACCTGGAATGGTAAACTGAAATCACTCTTCCCATAAGTTGCTTTTGGTCATGGTATTTATTGCTGCAACAGAAAAGCAAACTACAACAAGGCCAAACAACATTAAACTGACTTGTTTTATAGTGTGAACCTGTGGCATCTTGAATACTGTTTTGTTCTCTGTATCCTCTGATACTTTTTAAAAACAACACATTTACTGAGTATTCCAAATATACTTCCGCTGGGTAGAATACATTTGGAAGGACCATTCCCTTAAGTGACCCTTGTCAATGCTGTCACTTGTCCTTGCTGAGTCCATACTAGATTCTATGCTATGTATGTCTCACTTAATGCTCCTTCCCAGGGTAAAATGGGTATGACTGTCTTCTTTGCACATTGGAACAGAGAAGTTCATTGTCCCATACAAATAAATAATACAAATAAATCCTAGGTCCTAACTTGTATTCAGGTAGGACTGATTCCCCAGTCCACGCCTTTAACAGGGAGCTGGCTTTGTCCTGGCACTGTTTACCTTTGGAACTTTCACCTGATGGAATAATCCCTTGCACTATGTCATTAATATATGCCATCTGCACGACCTGTGAACTCTCTCTGGTACTCCTGAGAGCAAACCTGGCAGAGTCCTTCCCTTACCCAGCAGTTCACACCAGATGACAACCACTATTGATCAAGGAGAGGCTAATGGGGCGCCTGTGGTTATGAACATTCACTTTTCCTCATTGTCTACACATGTCAAGAAGGTGTCTGAGTGATGTTGCTCATCATTCCACAAAGAGGCAACACAGAGTACCAAGCTGAATGCAAGACTCTGGTAAGAGAGCCCCTGTACTGGCTGGTTTTGTGTCAACTTGACACAGCTGGAGTTATCACAGAGAAAGGAGCTTCATTGAGATAATACCTCCATGAGATCCAGCTGTAAGGCATTTTTGTCAATTAGTGATCAAGGGGGGAGGGCCCCTTGTGGGTGGTACCTCCCTGAGCTGGTAGTCTTGGGTTCTATAAGAAAGCAAGCTGAGCAAGCCAGGGGAAGTAAGCCAGTAAGTAACATCCCTCCACGGCCTCTGCATCAGCTCCTGCTTCCTGACCTGCTTGAGTTCCAGTCCTGACTTCCTTTGATGATGAACAGCAATTTGGAAATATAAGCTGAATAAACCCTTTCCTCCCCAGCTTGCTGCTTGGTCACGATGTCTGTGCAGGAATAGAAACTCTAGCTAAAACAGCCCCATTCAAGTGGAAGGGCCAAAGGTAAAGACTAGCAAGTAACTGAAAGCTGGGAGGAATCACTTGGCCAAGGGATTTGGGTTAACTCAGGAGATCTGAAGGAGGAGCTACTGTTAAAGAACTGGCAGGAACTTCATCTCCATAACCACACCCCATAGATGCTGCAGCCCCTCCCATCAAAGGACCCCATCTTTGACCTGCCACTTCTCCTTATGTCCCCATTTCTCTGTCCAGTCACTCTCCTCCCTGTCACATTGTTCCACCCCAGTCTTCGTAGCATAGAGAAGATAAACTTATAATTGTGGTTTTTATAATCAATAAATAATGGTGTATTGGGACTAGCCTAGGAAAACCAGCCTTTGAATCAGGTCTCATCTTTGGGGAAAAGTAGAAACATCCAATGAGAAATATTGACATGAATCTCATCTCCAGGACTCCTGGAATGAAAGTCGTCAGGCATGGAATTGGGCTTGGAGAAACTCCAGTTCTATAAGTGCCTCTTTCAGGGTGCCCTCCTACCCTCGCCAATATAAACAATAGTAGAGATTTTCCATGTGTATGCTGGGTGTTTTACACAACAGACCACCCCAATATTAGGCATGGTTTAATAAAGGGTAGCTAATTATTATGTCATTTATTATAACTCTTCAGATTGCCCAAGAGTCCTTCTAACCTGGACTGTAATGACACAATTTTTGTTAGACATATCCACGTGTCTAGGGTAAATTGGTCAGTTACCTGGAGGCTGCCTCGTTGACGACAGCCTCACTAGAGTATCTCCTTTTTGCTACATATGATCCTCTTCCTCTCATACCTAGCCTAGCCATGTTTCCATAATAATCTCAGGGCCTGAAGAGAGGGCTGAAAGCAACCCTCTGTGTACATGGACTTTTAGCTGCTGGTGGTTTTGACATGGTTGCTGTTATAACATTGGGCAAAGCCAGTGTCATGGATGAGTTCATAAGTAGACAAAATAGAGTAAAATAGACAGCAGAAGAAGGGCAGATTGCAGGGGGGCTCCTAAAGGGAGCTGTTGTTGCCTCAGTTGCTACACCAGGACTAGCTTAATTGTGAACATGGAGATGACTTTCAGTTGACCAATGCTCAACTGAAGCGATGACATAGTGACAGAATCAGGACACGCCACCTCCAAGTCTTATGACTTTGGCACAAGCAAGATGATATACCGAGGACATATGATATCTAGCAGATGCAGGGAAAGTGTCTCTGGAAAGCTTGCCCTTATCTGTAAAAACAGAGATTTCTGGGAATTGAGGCTGTCATGCACTTCCCCTTTAGAATGGCTCTGATGCAAGAGGAGATCTAAATCTATGATAGACGTGGTCCATGATGGGTATCCATGACCATGAGGAAGGTGGGAAGACAAGACCTAGACAAACTATGCTTCTCACTTGCTCTCCTACAGGTCCACAAGTTTTTTGTTTGTTTGTTTGTTTGTTTGTTTGGTTTGGTTTGGTTTGGTTTTGGTTTTTCGAGACAGGATTTCTCTGTGTAGCCCTGGCTGTCCTGGAACTCACTCTGTAGACCAGGCTGGCCTCAAACACAGAAATCCGCCTGCCTCTGCCTCCCAAGTGCTGGGATTAAAGGCGTGTGCCACCACCGCCCTGCTAGATCCACAAGTTTCTTAAAAACATGCTTGATCTTCACACAGCTGCTGCTTCTCTCTGTCTTCCAGTCTCCCACTGAGTTAGGTTTCCAAGATCCAGATCTTACTATCTACTCTATTGGAGTTACTCAGCAAAGCATGGTCCCCCACACCTGTGACATGTAGCAAGCATCAAGCCCCTTCTCCTATAAGCTTGCTTTTGCCAGTTTGATCCCTGAATACCTTTAATTAAACATTAAAGGGTAGAAGAAAAAGTCTTACTTCAGAAACCACCCTCTACAGAATGGCTTAAGTCTTTTGAGCTAGTGCCTATGGTCATTTGAATCATGAGCATGTTTGGTTTAGTTTTGTTTGGGTGTTGAGGATCAAGCCCATGGTCCTGGTATGCTAGGCAGGATGTCTATATCCACAGCCCAGGACTGAGCCTAAGTGGACTCTCAGACAGCTAATGAAAGTGCTCAAGGAATTAGTCAGACTTAGGAATCTGGATTTGTGTAGAAGTGTCAAGGTGAGGGATAAATTCGATGTGCAGGGTGTAGATGCTCTTTAAAAACCCAGTGATTAAATCAAACCACCTTATAAATGTGAATGAATTATAAGAGGCATGAAGAGCCAAGGGGTATAAGACAGGAGCATTAAGTCTTAGAAGGAAGGAAGACATCAAAAACTGGTGTACGATGAATAAAGGATGGGAACCAAGGGATGGGGTTCTAGAAACCCAGAGGTGATAAAGGAGGTTCACCTGGGAAAGACTGTCTGTCCTTAGCAATTTGGAGAATTCACATTCCTTCTTACGACTGTCTTCCAGGGCTCATTCTGCCACAATGGACACCTTTGCCCTAGATGCTAAGACACTGAATTTTTCCTCCTCTCTGTGTACCTCCAGGCCATGTCCTCTCTGCGTGCAGATGTTCCCTGCCTAGCAACCTAGACCTATCCTCCTATCTCCCCTCCCCGATCTCAGGTCTCAGACACAAGTCCTACATCTGGCTGGGCGTCCCTTCCAAGAATCCCGTTCCTCCCTCATGTGAGCACTCACTGCTGGCAGCCAGTGCCCCTAAATTCTTAGAGGCAAGCACAGGACATGGCTGCTCCTTGTTTTCAGTTGTCATCGGCACATCTTGATCTTGGTAGAGAAATATCTGTGAGCTAAGTCAATGGAAACACAGGGCAAGGTCCAATCAGCACTGACATCTGGCTGACCTACTAAGTAAACCAAGACTCCAGGGGGCTTCTGCTTCCAGAAGACTCATGTCAACAAAGTCCCACCTGTTTGAAACAAATAGTAAGAAGTCTCAAATGAATTAGCAAATTGTAGGATTTTAAAGAAGTTTTGTTATATTCAAGAAACACTAAAAGCACCCACCCAGCCACCCCCTTTCCTGTCTGAACTAGAGCTTTGAACTCATTAGGTAATTATTTGTCTTCAAATAATATAAAAGTCAGTTTAAATGTGATGAGCATCTTTTCTCAAGTACTCCAAGCACCGGCAAGGAAAGGGCCTTTAGGTTAGTCTTTGCTTGGGCAGTGAGGCTCTCTAGAAGAGATTAGGCAATGGCAAACCTAATCCCCCACCCTGAGGGAGGGCTTATGTAAGTCACTGACATCAGGACTCCAAAGGCCCTCATAAGTTTGGCAGCAAATGCCTAAGATGTGGGACGTAAGGGATGTCTCAGAACACTGCAGCCTTTGACATGTAAGTAGCATCAAAGTTCTGAACAGAAACTGTAGATGCTAGCAGACTATCTTTAGAAACAGGAAGTCAGGAACTGCCTATAAATATCTTCCCCTTCCTTCCTGAGGATCACACACACACACACACACACACACACACACACACACACACATACTGTTTTTAAAGATCAAAAAAAAAAAATTTAGAAATAGAGAAAGTGACTTATTCTAGACAGTTCCTTTCTAGATTTTTCTTAAACTTTAAAATATGTGTGGGGGGGCAGGAGGGGTATAAAGAACAATCGCATCAGATTTTGACTGTTTGTGAGTGTCACCCCTTCAAAGATGGCTTTCTTCTTTTAAACATTTAGTAGATTGAGGGAAATCATGACTTGGGGCTGATGAGAAAGCCCTGGTTGCTGCTAGAACACGGTGGGGCCCTCAGCTGTCGGGTGTTCAGCACCTCCTCAGTAGGATTAGGCAGCTATTATCTCACTTTTGTCCCAGTTGTGTCTGAGTGAGCCTCAGGGACACGTGACCTATGCTCTGACCTCAGCCCTTGCTGACACAGACAATCTTAACAATACCATTCCAGTAGACCCATCCCAGACTGCTCCTCTTTCCAGCTTTAGGTGTGTCTGGTGGGAAAATGATCCTGAGAGGCTGACACACAGTATCTGTGGGTCCCAGAATCACTGTGAGGAATCTTTTCTTAGAATCACCATGGGAGCGATGGAGGCTGGGAGAAAGATATGCATTCAGATACCCATCCCACTTTCAGCCCAGCTCTTAAGGAGTATTCCTTGGCTTCTCTTGACACAAATGTAGATTTGTGGCAATTGTTGCATTGTGAGTTCTGGCAACCTTGTGAAAAGGAAAGGATGTGGGCCAGAGGTTTGAAAATGTTGTTCAGAATCAGTAATCCACAAAAGGGAAGAATACAGTGTGTTACCTGTGTCAGAGATCCTTCAGTATGGCCTCTGTCTGACCATTAATTGATAATAGACTACAGAGAAACTCCCCGGGGGGGG
>NW_022196910.1:46086093-46088597 GCF_008632895.1 Mastomys coucha
GGGGGGGGGGGAGGCCATATTATAATAAATGACTCGCTTTGATTACCAGGCAGTTCTCCAAAGTACCTGAACCATATGGGCTCTGAATTACAAAGAGACCGAGGGAGGCACAGGTTGTGCTGGAGCTGCATGAAGGTTGGGGAGCCAGCAACTGAAGGCTTTGATGAGAACTTGTAAGTGAGGGTTGAATCATCTCTTTTAAAAAATTTATTTTATTTGTACTTGTTCATGCCTAAATGAGTTTATATGTATCGTGTGTGTGTGTGTGTGTGTGTGTGTGTGTGTGTCTGTGTGTGTGTGTGAGTGTATGTGTGCACATGTGCGCCTATGGAGGCCAGAAGAAGACGGCATCTGATCCCCTGGAACTGCAGCTATAGATGGCTGTGAGCCACCACATAGGATCGATGAACTGACCTGGGCCCTCTGAAAAAGCAGGAAATAATCTTTACCAAGGAATGACCTCTCTTGCCCCTCATGAGGGAATGTGAAATATGTAGTGGTCCTAACAAAGGCTAAGCAGGACCCATGAGAGGAGGCTCTTCAGAGCCTCTTTATTGGTCTAAGACAAGGAAACATATGCTTGGGCCTGGCACTCATCCACTAAACTTGCCTTCTTTGCTCTGACTGTGTGAGGAAGAACTCAGCAGGACCCAGCACTGACACAAGTGTATGCACACATACTGAATCTCAGTGTACACTGACCCAAGGGAATAATAAAAACAGTAACTTTTATTCTCCTCTGGGCTCTGCCCTTTATTCCTGCTCAGTGAACTCACTGAGTAGACTTTTTGGCCTTTATTTGACCTTACTTATATCTGGCAAATCAGAATTATTTGCAAGGAGCCTGGTAGTTACCTTCCTCTTCAGAAATGGTACATTGGTCTTTAGCTAGAGTGACCTCAAAGATGTTCGAGGATTGACTGGTCTTCATATTTTCAGTATGTGGGGCCCCAGTGTCTTCAGCTGTGACATGGGATGACAATGACCTACTTACAAAGTTGTTATGATGTTGGAAAAAGAAAACAGTGGCTCTGACAGGCTTTATAGCTGAAATATATTGAATGGAGTGGAGCCATCATTAAGATCTGTTCATTGACAGCAAATTGACAAAGATATAAGAAGGGAGTCTGAGAACATGCATCTCCAGCTACTTTTTAGTTGTGTGGATCTGACCTAATCAATCAACTTCATACAGCCTAATTTTCCTATCTGCAGAATTGGGTGCATAACATGGATTCTTCCAAGGCTTTTGGAAGAACTAACGTGTACCTCCTATTGCACAGCACAATGCCCAATATGTAGTGAGAGATTTTAAAATAAGCTATATTATAGCATCAGTAGAATATATCAAGGGAAACTCCTTCTGGTCAAGAAAACAGATTATCTGGCCTTGATGATCTCTTAACATTCCAATTGGACCAGGTCAATAAACAAATTAAAAGGCCTACCCTCAGGATGGTGAGACCATCCCAAGGAAGTCAGTTTCATCTTAAGCCTTGGTAAAACAAAACCAAAAGCAAGCAAGCAAGCAAACAAACAAACACGTGGATAGAATAATTATTCTTTTAATGAGATAGTATACTTTTCCTTCCCAGAAATCCAGCCCCAGTGCAGGCCCCACAGGCTGAGCAGCCATGAGCTTTGTCTGGTCTGCCCATTTTCTTCACCTTCACTCAGGAAAGTGCCACTTTTCTTTTCTTCTCTTTCTTTTAGATGCTAACTAGTACCTAAGCCAGTGGTTCTCAATCTCCCTAACTCTGTGACCTTTTAATACAGTTCCCCATGCTGTGGTGACCCCCAACCATAAAATGATTTTTCTTGCTACTTCATAACTGTAATTTTGCTACTGCTATGAATCGTAATATCAGTGTTAAGGTTTGTTCTGTCGCTATGTATTGTAATGCTAAACTCTGTACCCCAAAAAGGCTAGGCCTAAAGTGAATTCTCCCCTTTACAAGCTTTTGTTGTGCAAACCTTGTTCCTTGATTTAAAACTACTGGTTAAATAAAATTGGCTATATCAAATCACTGGAGGGATTAGAGGTAAGTGGGTTTTGAGTTACCCGGTTGACAGTGGAGGAGGGAATGGGGACCAGGAGGAGAAGGAGGAAGAATGAAGGGAGGGGAGGAAGCCACCATGAGGGGAGAGGGACCATCAATGGATACATGGTCCTGAGAAACAGCAAGTATCTGGGGTTACACCACTGGGGAGGTAGCCAGGCCAACAGTTAGAAGAGTAGATTAGGGGTAACCCCCAGTCAAGGCTAAATAAAATAACCATAGTCGGAGTCTCATTTGTTTATGAGCTAGTCAGGGATAAGCATAAAGTGGTTGGTTGCACTTCACATCTCAAATGCAGGATATCTGATATGTGACCTCTGTGAAAGGGTTGTTAGGCCCCCAAAAGGGATTGTGATCCATAGATTGAGAACCACTGACCCAAGTATGCCCATATCTGTACACACACACAGACACACACACAGACACACACACAGACACACACAC
>NW_022196910.1:46088773-46101714 GCF_008632895.1 Mastomys coucha
CCTCCCCCACTCCCTTTCCTCCTCCATTCTCCCCACTCCCTTTCCTCCTCCATTCTCCCCACTCCCTTTCCTCCTCCATCCTCCCCACCCCCTTTCCTCCTCCATCCTCCCCACTCCCTTTCCTCCTCCATTCTCCAGGCGGCTGTTGGGACTTAAGTTGCCTGCCCTAGTCCTTTTTAAAAAACACTATCCTTGAGCTACCTTTTGAGTCCATTCTTCAATTCTTTCACTGAAACTAAGAACCCCAAATTAGGAACCCCAATTTCCCAGTATTATCTAGGGAACTCAAAAGACTCCTGAAAAATCCCAGTAACTGTTACAGCCATTGTGTTAACATGAAAGACAAATGGCATACCATTTTCTTTGTAAAACCTGGGTAGAGAGATACCGTGGTGGTTTAAAGCACTGGCTTCCCTCCCAAAGAACCCAGGTTCGATTCGTAGCATCACATAGCTGCTTATGATCACTGTAATTCCAGGGCCAAGAGATCTAACACCCTCTTCTGCCTTCTTTGGATGGTGAGCATATGGTGCACAAACAAATACACAGAAAAAACTACCTGGACATATAAACTAAAAATAAATGTCTTAATAACTGAATGCAGCCAGGCAGTGGTGGTGCACGCCTTTAATCCCAGCACTTGGGAGGCAGAGGCAGGCAGATTTCTGAGTTCAAGGCCAGCCTGGTCTACAGAGTGAGTTCCAGGACAGCCAGGGCTACACAGAGAAACCCTATCTCAAAAACCAAAAAAAAAAAAAAAAAAAAAAAAAAAAAGAATAACTGAATGCTCAGCAGTTAAGAGTACTGACTGCTCTTCTGAAGGTCCTGAGTTCAAATCCCAGCAACTACATGGTGTCTTACAACCATCTGTAATGAGATCTGACGTCCTCTTCTAGTGTGTCTGAAGACAGCTACAGTATACTTACATATAACAATAAATAAATCTTGGGCTGGAGTGAGCAGAGGTCCTGAGTTCAATTCCCAGCAACCACATGATGGCTCTCAACCATCTGTCCAGCTACAGTGTACTCATATACATAAAATAAATAAGTCAATCTTTTAAAAATTCTATTAAAAAAAATAACTGAATGCCTACTCCAGTCACCATTAAGATTACACAAGGAAATAAGTGAAAATATAGATGACTTAACTCTGCTGTGTTTAGTCATTTTAATTTCCTGGATTGAGAAAATAATTTACATAAGAAAACTGAACGTATAACATAGGGAGGCCTACTAAGCAATAACATTTGGATGTTACCTTTAAAAACAAAACACAAGATCTCTGGAGATGACTCGGCGGGGAAAAGGCTTGCCACATGAGCCCGAGAACTAGGGTCGGGGTACCCAGAGCAGGTGCCCATGTACATGACAGATGGGTAGAAGCTCCAGAGCATGGAAAGTGGAGACAGGCTCTCCCCAGAGCAAGCTGGCTGGCTGGATTAACAAAAGTGGTGAGCTCCAGGTCCAAATGAGAGACATTGCCTCCACAGATACAATGGAAAGCTGTCAAAAGCTATGCCCAGTGTCAACCCCAGGCCTTCACACACACACACACACACACACACACACACACACACACACCTGCATGCACACCACACACTTGCAAACATGCACACACATGGATGCATGTCATACATGTGGACACATATAAAAAAAATGAAAAGAATGAGACAGCTTTTAGAGCCACGTTTGGGTTTATTTGGCATGTGAAATACAATCTTGCCACTGTCTTCATGGAATAACCTGAGGCAGACATCTCCTAAGCGCACAATGACACAGGCTAGATGGGAAAAGAGTTCAGTGTATGTGCTGTAGGTGAATGCCAAGACGCTATGGGACCTTACACCAGTCAGCTGTACCTGTCTTCTACCCATGCCCCACCCCCAACACACATTGGCAAGGCCAGTGCACAGTCACTCTTGCCAAGACTGCCGAATTTGACATCTTCCTAAACCTAGGTTCTTAGCACAGTTGGTCATCAACGGTAATTTTATCAAGGGTGGAGCACTTCCAAGCTTGGTCTGAGCCGCAGTGAGACCACACCCAACTCAATTGTTCCTATTTTAACAACCTGAGGGGGAGGGTAGTCTTTATCTGTCATTTTACAAACACAAGAAAGCAAATAAAGGGAAGGAAAAACACTGAGTTGAGAATACACATCCTTGCCCACGCCGCTCCTGGACACCTTAGACCACCCCAAATGCTGTGTTGAGAATCTTCCAAGACCATGTCCGTGCTAAGAAACGCTATGACCAGAAAGGAATACCTATAGCCCCAAAAAGATTCCTGTAGCCCCAGGGTGGCCCCACCTACAATGGGCTGGACCCTCCCGCACTACACACTAAATAAGAAATTGCCCACAGGTTTGACTACAACTGGATCAAATGGAGGAATTTTCTCAACTCAGGTTTCCTACTCTTCCTAGAAGACTTCTATCAAGCCGACATAAAACTATGGCTGCCCAATTGACCCTTTGTCAACTTGACGCACAATCACGCGTCACTGTGAAGCCACGACCTCTCCTTTCTTCTTCGTCCCCCAAATCACACATTAGTATCAACATCGCAATAGAAAACAAGTTACATAACCGAAAAGTCCACCCCCCACCCAGCCTTACTGACTGTAAGACAGAGCCGCCATCTTTGAGGCGCACACAAAAGAATCACAAATGTCTAGGACCAATTTCCCTGTCTGCTGAAAACTGGTGCACATGCTGGTGTCTGGCATAAGCTGCTCCTTGGTTCACACGGTCACCCCTATGTTAGGAAAAACACTGCCTAAAGGCTCTCACACTGTCCTCACATTGGATAGAGGTTCTGTATCCAGTTTGACTATTTGCTAACTGATGTTATAATTTTCCAATGTTACCTTTGCATCTTCGATTCATAACCACTCCCAAATGACGCAGTTAGGCTAGAGAAATACATCTTACTGAGAGCAATAGCTTCCTTTCTAGAATTTTACATTTTGTCTTCCATTTGATGTTTTCCATTTAACTTGGCTCCATTGATCTCATGCATCCCTCATCCACTCAAACCCCCTGACCTGGGTCCCACTTTTCTTATTTGACATCTCCGCACCATTTTCATGATTGTAACTCCTTTGACAGGCGGGCCCTAAAATAGTAAAGCTAAGGTCCTCAGGTGCATTAAGACCACAGATTCGCACAGACAACGACTTCTCTAATCGCAGAGCTTTGGCCTTGTGGCTGCTGTATCCACGGCAACCATACAGCTCATCCACAGCTCCTTGGAGTCTTAAGCTCCAACTTCTCTTTCCCAGGAGGGGCTTCCCCAGGGAGACATCTGGAAAATTAAACTCAGAAGCAAATGGGTAGTTTGTGTCCTTCAGAAACCTACCCTTTGAAGAATGTCCTCTCTTAAATTAAAGCCAATGCAACCGCTGAATTAAAAAAAAAAAAAAAAAAAAAAAAAAGATAAAGTAAAATTTTTAAAATCCCATTGGGTCTTCAAGCTCTTTTTACTCTGGCCTTTCTTGGTAGAGATAACACAACTCAACATCAGGGCTTCCGAGACAGAGGAGACACACAAGAAGGGCTCGGCAGAGACAGAGATACTTCCCTTATGCCACAATGCTGCCTGCCACCTACCTCCATCCACTGTGCCCCTGTTTGGTCTCTGACACCAACCCTGCTCTGCCCCATCTGCACTGGAGACTGATCAGGGGACAGAAAGATGTTTCCTCAGCACACGTAGAAAGCAAGTGGATTTTGTAGACAGGGCAGACATGGAAAGAAAACCATTTTTGCATCATTCTGTGTGACTCTGACTACTCAGGGACCCACCCCCAGCCTTTTCGTGGGTTTCCTTCATTAAGTGTCAGCAACCATTTGATAAACTGTCACAGCTGCCTCTCATCTCTCTCTCTCTCTCTCTCTCTCTCTCTCTCTCTCTCTCTCTCTCTCTCTCCTCTCTCCCTCTCTCCTACCTCCTATTTCTCTCCCTCCCTTTCTCTTGTTCTCTCCTCTCTTTCCCTCTCCCTTCTCTTCTCTTTCTTGCTCTCCATCCTCTCTTCATCTCTTTCTCTACCTCTTCCTCTCTCTCCCTTGCTCTCTCCTCTCCTTCCCACCCTCTCTCCTTCTCTCTCCTCTCCTTGTCACCCTCTCTCTCCTCTCTCCTATCTCTTTCCCTTTTTCCCTCCCTCTTTCTTGCTCTTTCTCCTCTTTCTCTTTTTCCCTCCCTCTCTTGCTCTCTCTCTCCTCTCCCTCTCTCTTCTATCTCCTGTCTTCTCTATCTCACACACTCTCTCCTATCTCCCCTGTCTCCTCTCTCCTGCTCTCTCTCCTCTCTCTCCTCCTCTCTCTCCTCTTTTCACTCCCTCTCTTCCTCTCCTCTCTCCAATCTCTCTTGCTCTCTCTATCTTCCTCATTCCTTCTCTCCCTCTCTTCTTCTATTCCTCTTTCCCTCCTTCTTTCTCTCCCTCCCTTTCTCCCTTCCTCTCTCTCTCTCTTGCTCTCTCTCTCTCTTGCTCTCTCTCTCTCTCTCTCTCTCTCTCTCTCTCTCTCTCTCTCTCTCTCTCTCTCTCTCTCTCTCTCTCTCTCTCTCTCCATCTCTCTCCATGGAACTTCATGTACATAAAATAGATCATCTAGTAAAAATTAAGAGTACAAGTAACCCATCCCTCACCATCTACCAGGCATCAGGGAAGGCGCTCCTGGCTTCTCACATGCAGATTGATAAGTCACTGTCACAGGCAGACTTGAGAGCTGGGTGAGAATCTCCGTCAGAGAAGAAAGGAGGTATGCTTCTTAAACTTAAGATAGTTTGCCTTCCTACTGCCATTTGGGAAAAGGTACATTATTCTTTTCTTTCATGGCCCAGGCACTTGTGGGAGTATACAGTCTCAAATCCTATGTTTGGGTTCAAGTAGTATAAATAGGCCTCAGGAGACTGAGTCTGGCTTTCTTGTCCTGGCACTAATATTCAGAAATTATTCTCCTGTTCTTTCCTAAAATTGAGGTGGGAGAGGGTAGAGATTGATTGATTCTTGATTCTTAACTAATTTGGTGTCTGAATTATCATGATTTCTAACTCTAAGGACAGAATGTCTTCAGGAAAAAGAATGTAGAATTGGTTCTTGTTTGCTAAACTAAACAGAAACCCTGGGATTAAAAAACCAGACTATTATGACACTTAGAATCAGTCAGTTATCCCGGATCCCAGTGTGCAGCAAACAGGTTTGCAAATACTAGAAAATCATAAGGCACTGGGCCATGTAAATTCACTTGCAGTGAGCTAATTTGGGCTTTCTCCATACATAGTATTCGAGTCACATTTAAATCCAATGTGTGCATCACCTCTCCAAGAGATGTGTTTCCATGCCTTGCCCTCTGAGAAGGCATTGTGGGCCTATTGGAAATTTAAACAGCCTTTAATTGTGCAGATAGTGCCTGGATTCATGGCTCCTACAGGAGTAAAATGAAACTGAGGCTCACCGTAACGGGGTGCCTGTCCAGGTCCAGCCTATTTGGAAATGGAGGCTCCTCCAGAGGAAACCCAGCTGCTGAGCCACACACAGCCCACATCCCACATGCTAGGACTTGAACTTTTAAATTGTGTTTGTTTGTTCATTTGTTCATTCATTGGTGGCTACATTCACACCATGGTGCTCTTGAGCAGGTCAGAGAACAGCTTTGTGGGGTCAGTTGACTCTACTTCTTGAGTCCAGAGAATCAAATTTAGTCCAGGGCTAATCAAGCTTGGTGGCAAGTTCCTCTGAGCCACCTTGCCAGCCCTTGGAAGACAAATGTTAGTAGACGGTGTCTCGGTTGGGAAATCTTGCTCTTATGAAACACTGTGGGGGAAGAAGAAAAAGGTTGGTTGGCTTATGCTTCCACATCACTGTCTATCACTGAAGGAAGTCAGGGCAGGAACCTGGAGACAGGAGCTGAGGCAGAGGCCATGGTGGGTGCTACTTAATGACCTAATCCTCATACCTTTCTCAGCCTGCTTTCTTATAGAACACCAGCCCAGGGGCTTCACCTACAATGGGCTGGACCTTCCCCCCATAAATCACTAATTAAGATAATGCCCTACAGGCTTACATACAATCTGATCATCCGGAGGCATCGCAGCTGAGGGTTCCTCCTCTTAGACTTCTGTCAACTTGACATAAAACTAGCCAGCACAACTGACCCTTTGTCAGCTTGACACACAAACATATCACTATGAAGCCACAACCCTCCTTCTTCTTCATCTCCAAAATCACACACTAATATCAACATTGTAATATAAAGCATTTCACAAAATTGAAAAAGCCCCCATGGTCTTACAAATACAAACTTTAAAAAAAAAATCTGTCAATTTTTTTAAAAATCCAAAGGCTCTTTTAAATTTTCAAAATTGAAACTCCCTCAACTGTGGGCCCCTATTAACATTTTCTTATTTCAAGAGAAAACAACTAGTGTATACTTACAGTCCATTCAAAGCAAAACCAAACTCAACGTGTAAATAACTCAATGTCCAACATCTGGGACTCACTCATCATCTTCTTGGCTCCTCCAAAGGGCTATTTGACTTACTCCTCCAGCTCTGCCAAAGCTGCACACAGCTTGTCTTCTAAGCTCCACCAGGCTCCAAGGCTGCTACTGTTCTTGGTGATCATCCCATGGTACTAGCATCTCCAGAATGCTGAGGTTGTCTGATGCAACCGGGCTACACTTTCACCTCCTCTTCTGGGCTCTCTTCAGAGAGCCCACAGTCCTGCCACACAATGCCAAGTCTCAGCTTCTTTCCATGCCCCATTCATACTTTCAAAACCAGTACCACCTGGGTGACTCTGAAACTACCAAGTTCAGATGCCAGCATGAGGTACAACCTTGGCCACTCCTAGAACACAGCTTCTGTGTGCTGGCCCTGAGGAAGCAATTCCCAAAAGATGTCACTTTAATGATGCTGGTCTCTTCTTAATCACAGCTAATTCTTCAGCCCCAGGTGACCAGCTTCAATTATGCCAGCAAAGCAAAGGTTTTACTTTAGTGGTTCTGGTCTCTTGTTAATCACAGCCGATTCTTCAGCCCCAGCTGACCAGACACCACCAATGATTGATCTGACCAATGCCCAGAAGAGTTTTTGCTTCCCTCTGAAAGTTTATAAGCCAGGCCTCCACCATCTGCACTGCTCCCAACATTCTTGTCTTCCATGCTCTTACAGAATAGCCTACTGAGTTCTCAACACTCAATGACTTTTTTTCCTACCTCAAAGTCCCAAAGTCCTTCCTAAAACAGC
Organism: Mastomys coucha; assembly: GCF_008632895.1. NCBI lineage: Eukaryota > Metazoa > Chordata > Mammalia > Rodentia > Muridae > Mastomys > Mastomys coucha. The sequence goes on from NW_022196910.1 coordinate 46,096,023, forward strand.
ACGTCATAGGATTTTCCCTATCCAATTACATTAAGGCAGCAGGAGGTCTATGATTCGACAGAGAAAAGGGAGGCAGAGCTAAGAGTTGCAGAGACAGAGCATCTCAGGGGAGAGAGAGGAAGGCCAAGATGGAGGCAGACATGAACCAGCATGACTTTAACCAGCCATAGGTAGTTATGATATCATAAGGTTAGAATAATTGGGACAAAGCTTTTATCATTATCAATTGGTTCTGAAATTATTGTATTGGCATCTTATAAATTGAGAATTTATTAATATGCAAATCTGATTGGTTAATTATAAGCTTCAAGAGTTTTCTTTCTACCGGGTTGATGGGTGGTATGACAGGGTGGATGGTCATTACATGAGGCTGGCAGCGATCCACCAAGGGACTCAGGAGCTCCGGCCCAGAGAGACCACTGAGTTGAGATCACCCAGCTGGAGCCATGTAGTCCGCTGATTGCTGGCGGTAGTCTGGGAAGTCTTCAGGTCCTTTATTTAATATTTCCCACAACAAGCATGGTCAGGTTTGTCCCAGGAATCCCCTGTGATCCTGGTACCATGTCTTAGGTCTGTGTTAGGGTTCCTATTGCAGTGATGAGACACTACAACCAAAAACAGCCTGGGGAGGAAAGGGTTTGTTTGGCTTGTGCTGCACATCTGTATTCATCAGTGAAGGATGTCAGGGCAGGAACTCAAAACAGGGAAGGAACCTGGAGGTAGGAGCTGATGCTGAGGCCATGGAGGAGTCCCCACTGGCTTACTCCCCGTGACTGCTTTCTTGTAGTACTCTGGACCACCAAGCCAGGGATGACCCCACCTACAATGGCCTAGGCCCTTACCCATCAATCACTAAGAAAGCAAATACCCCACAGACTTGTGTACAGCTGGATCTTATGGAGTCATCTTCTCAGTTGAGGCTCCCTCTTCTCTGATGACTCTAGCTTGTGTCAAGTTAAAAATTAGCCAGCACAAAAGGGCTACATGCCTTTCCTCTACACTGTTGAGGGTTGGTCTTGTACAATGTGTATTCAGTTGCTGATTTCTGTTCCCAGAGATCCGGGTTAGAGTCCCGACTCTACCATTGTCATGATTATTAAAGCACGTCTTGTGTCAACTTTGTGTAAAGAATGCTCCTTAATTATTTCTGATTGGTTAATAAAGAGTTGATCAGCTTATGGCTAGGCAGAGGAGATAGGAAGGCTGGACGTCCAATCCCAGCCAGTTGTCCCAGGAGAGAAAAAGAAGAGAAGAACCATGAGGAAAGGAGGTAGAGAGACCATGTGGAAAGACCATAAGGCAGAGGGTCCAAGAGGAGTCATGATGAGCAGGTAGCCAAGAGATTCTCCATGAGCAGAACAAGCCAGGGAAAGACTCAAATTGAGTCTCAGGACCTCATGGCTGGGAAAGAGATAGTTTAGAGGGTTAGAATTGATGAATATTTGCCTAGTCATAGTGCTTAAACTTAATGGGTCCTGGGTCAATTATTTGGGAGCTACAATGGAACACATAAAGCTCAGGCTTAAATTACAGTCTAGAACATTGATCATGAACACTGATTTTATTCTATCAAGCAGTCTTAATGATGGGTTTTGAGTCGCGGCAGGAAGCGTCTGCAGACACCAGGCCCAGGCAGTTTCATGTGTAAGAGGTTTAATTGGAAGGGGGGTAGGGGGTAACAGTGCAAGAAGGGAGAGGGGAGAGAGAGAAGAAGAGAGAGAGGAGAGAGAGAAAGATGGGGGAAACTACCCATTATATATATGTCTCGTGACGTAGCAGTCCAGGTAAAGGTGGGAGCTGAGCCCAATGGATTCTGGGAATATGGTCGCCGTTGTCCTGGTGACAGGTCTGTGGACCCGCCCACATATCTGCCGCAGGCAGGTTCTGGATGCTAACACTTAATCTAAGAAACTCTGCAGGTGACATTCATGTTACAGACTCGTGGAAAGGTAGAGATCCAGTCTAGGTCACTAAACCCAGCCTTAGTGAGAACAGTCCATTCTTCTGATTGTCTGGAAAAAAGATTAATTAGGCTCTTGATTAGTTCAACATAGCACTATCTATATAGTATAAGTTAGATTGTCAGTTCACAGTAGGCATATATTATTTCCACTCTGTAGTATGTGTGGTGTTTGTTGCTGATGGTGGAGATAGCTTTAATATTTTACTAAGTAATCCCATCAAAGAGAATTTTAAATTTTAACTTAATTTTGTAATTTTATGTGTACAAGTGTTGTGTCTGTATATGTGTACAGGCAACACATGAATGCCTGGCACCCACAGGGGCTAGGAGAAGGCTTCTAATTCCCTGGACCTGGAGTTGCAGATGTTTGTGAGTTACCACATGGCTGCTGGGAAAGAAATCCAGGTATTTTGCAAGAGCAGAAAGTGTTCTTAACCACTCAGCTATCGCTCTACCTTACCCTCTAAAAATTTTAAAAGAGAAGCCAAGAATTGTGTATTTTCAGCACTTGGGAAGTGGACACAAAAGAATCAGAAGTTCTGAAAGGACAACATAAACATTTGTCTCCATTTAAGGGCCAGGTCTGAATTTGAAAAAAGGCCGAAGGCACCAGCTCCAGGAACAGACCATAAAATCCAGAAACAAGGTCATAAAACCCCCTCCAAAGAACAGCCTGGGGATAGCCACAAGAATGGGGAAATATCTTATCTCAGGATGGGCCATCTGTGCTGGGAAGCCTTATCTCATTCCTAGTTCATGACATAGGAATGTAGACCTCTGACCACCTGGCACAAGCCAATCAGAAGCTGACCCCTGTGACCTCCCTAGGACCCACCCATGGAATTTTTAGATTACCTAATGAGTTCTCTAAGTATAGAAGAACTGTAGCCAATCAAAGTTGTACTAATGTTACCACTTTCGCCCCTACCAATCACATTAGAGATTACCTAATCCTTCTAGAGAGTTCGTCTGGTTCCCTATAAGAAGGCCTGCATGCCTTGTCTAAGGTCACTGTTTTGTAAAAGAGTTCACCTCCACATGCTAGCTATTTCTGCAGAATAAATGTTCTTTGTCTTTGTATAATACTATCTGAGTCTAGGGTCTTCCTTTGGTGATTTTCAGACCCTTAGAGTTCAAGGTCTTCCTCAATGACACAGTAAATTTGAGGTTGACCTAGATACACACATGACCCTGCCTCAAAAAGTAAAAGGTTTAAAAGATTTTCTATGATGTATCAGGAGACAGCTCTCCTTTACTTTTAACAGATATTAGTAGAAAAACCACCAAACCCAAACAGCAAGATGGGGCTTCAATTCAGCCATAAAGGCGAGAGGGTATTCATGGTCATGATCTGTAACAGTTTCCATCTGCCTACCATTCCTGGTATAAAAAAAATGACAGGGAGACCTCTGGGATGAAATGTACAAATTCCCTTTTCCATCTGAGAAAGGGCATGGATGGGTCTTCTCTGGGGTTCTCCAGCACAAAGCAAGTCGAATTTATTTGATGTGTTTTAGAGCTGCAGATTCCCTGGCATCCATCAATCTCACTGATATTAACTGGAATTGTAGGAATCCAAATACACAAACACAACCCAGGAGAATACAGGCAAATATTCAGTGTTCTGTCTGAGTGTAGCTGCACCTTACTGTTTGTCCAGAGGAGGCGCATGAGCACTCACCCACATGCTGCACCAGGAGAAAGCAAAGCCACGAGCTTTGGAAACAAAGGTGGTGCTCTGACAAGTGACTTGGAGAAAAAGGATTTCAGATTCTCTTGGCGAGTTTGCCTGAATAGGAAGAACACACCATGTGAAGTAGGTAAAGATCTCCCTTGCAAGAGCTTTTCTGAACATTCACTACAAAGGACACCAACCTCTCCTTCCTCTACCCTTGCTCATTCCCACTCCAACCACAGTGAGTGGCTGTCTACAAAAATAACCCATAAAGAGTGGTTGGGAAGCGAATCTGATTCGTGCCCCAAGGTTTGGAACGTCTTGATGACTCAAGGGTTCCTGGGCTTCTTGACCCTGGTGTCACTGTTCTAATTTAAGGCCTCAGTAAATAAAAGTCATCATCACACATTCACACCAGTCCTCATCCCTGGGGAGGCCATCAGGTCCCACGCAGAATTTCATCTTAGTGACACCAACTTAGGGACTGGAATCTCTAGGGTTATTTGATGTTCTCTCTCTCTCTCTCTCTCTCTCTCTCTCTCTCTCTCTCTCTCTCTCTCTCTCCTCTTCTCTTCTCTATCTGTCTCTCTCTATTGTCTGTCTCTCTGTGTATATATATCAGAGAGAGACAGAGAGAGAGCGTGATTCTGCATAGAACCAAGAGCCTTGTACATGTTAACTACATGCTTTACCACTGAACAATATCTCCAGTCTCTCAAGCTTTATTTTTAAATGTTAGTATTACCATGCAATCAAAAAAGAAAGAAAGAAAGAAAATAATTCAGATAGATCTAACTTTTAACAAATGCCATCACCATTACCTGGAGGTGGGAAATAAGTCATTTAACAGTCAAAGTTTTGTCAGCCGTAGCCTGTTTAAATGGGAATACCAACCTTTAATTCTTAAAGAACATTCCATTTTTAAAGTATGTGTATATGTCCTTGGGTCTATGGACATGGGTGGGGGTGCCTGTGTGGTTACAGTGTCAGTCTCTTGGATCTGGAGTCATAGGGCTTTGTGAGCCACCCAGTGTAGGTGCTGGGAAGCAAACTTGACCCCTCTGGGAACCAAGCATGGGTATGTGCCCTTAATCACTAAGCCAACCTTCTAGTCACTACCCTTTAACTGTTTAATGGATCTTGCTTAACTATTTTTTAAAGTAATAGTATTAAGTCTAAAAAATGAAAATTCAATTGTAAACTCTTTCACTTCTTCGATGGGAAAAGTGAGGCAGGAAGGAGCAGATGATTTGTTCAATAAAATCATGTCCAGTTTTTTTTTTATAATAATGCCCCCCTTACTATACCTCTACATACTCTTTGTGAATAAGCTCATGGCTCTTTTATGTGAATCAGTGAAATCCACACCAAACTCTAGGTCTTTCTTGAGGAAAAGCTCCTGCCTGCCCTCTTAGGTCTAGTGGCTGATGGAGTGAGCAGACAGGAGCTGCTCCTGCCAGCAGGGCAGTAGGGAGCAACGTTGTCTGCTGCACAAAGAGAAACTGCAGACAAAAAAAAAGGATTCTTCCTGGATCAAGACTTTTGGGAAAATTCCACTTTAATCCTTGAATCAAAGAAAAAACACTGTAGCCTGGACTAGCCTTTAAGTACAGCGGCTCTTACCCAAGGCTGAGGTGCATCTTTCAGTCCCTGCAGGTAGGAGCCGTGGAGTCAGTCAGCTGATAAACTAGGTCTTACTTCAAAGGCCTGCACTGCCAGCCCTGGTGATTTCTTGGTTCTTCCAGGACTTAGGGAGGGCTTTGAAGAAGAGAAAAGACAAAAGTGCTGAGCTTGAAACTATTCTTGGACTAAGCAGCACATGAAGAACAAACGAAGATCGCCCAATCTGTTCTACACCCCCAGTCTGTTCTACAACCCTTAAGTCTATTCTACACCCCTAAGTCTGTTCTACACCCCCAGTCTGTTCTACAACCCCTAAGTCTTTTCTATACCCCCAGTCTGTTCTTCACCCCTAAGTCTGTTCTTCACCCCTAAGTCTGTTCTACACCCCCAGTCTGTTCTACACCCCCAGTCTGTTCTACACCCCCCAAGTC
>NW_022196910.1:46102149-46119770 GCF_008632895.1 Mastomys coucha
TTCTACACCCCCCCAGTCTGTTTTACACCCCCAGTCTATTCTACACCCCCAGTCTGTTCTACACCACAAGTCTATTCTACAAACCCACATTCTGTTCTACACCCCCAGTCTGTTCTACACCCCCAGTCTGTTCTACACCCCTAGTCTATTCTACAAACCCACATTCTGTTCTACAGCCTCAGAAAGTATGTGGCTTCCTTTTCTACTTTTGTTACTTTTAAAAACTGAATTCATGGGGTAGGCGCACATGTGGACAGTAGAGGACAGAGTGTGGGTGTTGGTTTCTCCTTCTACTGTGTGTGTATTCCAGGTTTTGAACTCAGACCCTCAAGACAATAGGCAATGCCTTTGCTCACTGGGCCACATCACTGTCCCCAAACCTGCAGCCTCTCACTTTAATAGTTCCCATGCAGAGAAGCCCCAAAGGTCACCATACCCTCAATTATCCCATTTTTCTGAGCATCTGGACAACTACACAGATTTAAGCACAGGCTGCCATGCAAGGATGTCTAGAAATCATGCTCATTGTTGTTCTCTTTCTTTTCAGCACTTCCTGACCTTTCCCCTAGTGGGCAGAAGTATTCACTTTGTTATGCTTTGGGCCGGTCCTGAGAGGTGGCCCAGTGGCAGGTTCCCATATATCTGCCCACATGACTCTCTCCCACTGGAAAGTTCTGAGCCCATCAATACTGCTCCTTTTTCTATAGTCACAGATGTTTCCAGAGCCTGCTTTCCACCTCTGGAAAGAGAAGGCTGTCTTTGACCCTCCGAGGGTAGCAAGAATGAAGAAACCCAGCAGTAGCAGGGGAGTGGAGTCCTGTGGGAGTGGGAGAAGTTAATGCCTAGCCTGGCAAATAGTATATCCAAATGACAACCAAAAAGATCGGAGCTCCAGGTTCAGTGAGAGACCTTGTCTTGGGAGAAAGAGAGAACAGGTAATAGAAGAAAACTTTTGTGTGTGGATTTGTAGATTGTTGCCCTCCACACACATATGGATGGTGGGGGAGGGGGAAGCCCACATGTGCACATATGAACACCCCAATAGAAAAATGGAGATGAGAGGACCCACCAAAAAGAAACACACATACCTTAATAAATACCCAAAGATTTTGCAAAGATGCTTGCTAAACAGATTGGGATCCAGGGGTGCCACAGAGGATCCTGAGGCAGGGCGGTGCTGTGTACCTAACAACCACTCCTTTGTTTGATCTTTACAACGACTCAGTGGAGTCTCTGGGCGGTTCATGGACGAGGGAGCCCTTGGGTGCTTCTGACCTTGACCAATAGGCTATACTATCTCACAACTCCACATGCTTAAGAGAGGACAAACAAGGGGGCTGGAGAGATGGCTCAGTGGGTAAGAGCACTGACTGCTCTTCCGAAAGTCCTGAGTTCAATTCCCAGCAACCACATGATGGCTCACAACCATCTGTACAGCTACAGTGTACTCAAATATATAATGTGTATATATATATATATATATATATATATATATATATACATTATATACATATATATACATATATATATAATAAATTAGTAAATCTTTAACAAACAAGATATACATCCTTGAATATTCTATTGCCCAAACTATAGCTGTCCTTCTTGCACATTCTATTTTGAAGAACTAGGAAAGCTATGTTTTCAACTGGAACTTAAAAATCTTGAAAAATGGGCTGGTGAGATGGCTCAGTGGGAAAGAGCACCGACTGCTCTTCAGAAGGTCATGAGTTCAAATCCCAGCAACCACATGGTGGCTCACAACCACCTGTTATGAGATTTGACCACCTTTTCTGGTGCGTCTGAAGACAGCTACAGTGTACTTACATATAATAAATAAATAAATCTTAAAAAAAAATCTTGAAAAAGCTAGGTGTATTTCCCCTATTCTGGGTGCTAAAATAAAATTAAAAAATATAAAAAGAGGTGGTTTATGACTGTGTTTCTGAAGTTGGCTAATACATTTATTTAATGCATATTTATGCCCGGCAAATTCTCTTTGGCCAATCAAATACAAGCTTGAGACTTAGGAATGATCCCTTGAGGAACCACCAATAGCCTTGCTTGGGACTTAACTCCCTTTGAGGACATAGGGTGACATCAGTTACTTTTTTACTCATTGAATGATTGACAGACTCCGGGATATTATGGCTTGAAATCCCCGGAAACCAAGCCGGAAGACATGGCTCACACGGAGGCAAGAGGAACATGGAGAAAGTGCTGTTCTCCTGGCTTCCAAGAGGAAGAGCACAGAACCAGAATCACTGGCCGGGCAGAACGGTCAAAGGCCACTCCCACTCATGATGTGACCCGCCTCTACCACCCAAGCCCCACCTCCTAACAGCTGCACTCCCTCGCCAAATAGCATTGCTGTCTGGGAATATGCTTTCAAAACAAGAGCCTGTGCAGGAGTTTCAAGTTCAAACCCTAACTCCTATGACTCCTTATCCTCAGAAAATTGGCCTCTGCTCCTTCCTCGGGGAACCCCAAGAAATCCTGGGGTGCAGCTAGCTTGTGAAAAGATTTAAGAAAGAACAGATAGACCCTTCATTAGCGATCAAGTCCTCTCCTACCCAGGTGGAGCTGCTGGACAATTTCCTTTCCATATTGTTAGGGCTGGTTTTGGCCATCATCAGCTTGACGGGCTGTAGATCCACCACGGAGACCAACCTCTAGGCGTGCCTGCAAGGGATTCTCTAGACTAGGTTAAGTGAGGAGGGAAGGCCCACCCTAAAAGTGTGTGGCACCATTCTCTTAGCTGGAGTCTTGGAGTGAATAAAAAGGAGAAAGCCAGCTGAGCAGGAGCCATCTTGCCCTTTGCTCCCTAACTGCGGACACAATACAGGCAGCTTCGTCCCAGTGACTGACTGTCCCCTCCTACTGCGTGGTTAGACAAGCCAGCCCTTCCTTCCTTATGATCCTTTGGCCAACGGTATTTTTTTATCATAGCAACAACAACAACAACAACAACAAAAACTAAGATACAGACCATAAACAAGAAGAGAACTCCTATGACTCCTCAATACAATACAGTTGACCCCTCATTTCAATACAGTTAATGTAACGCAATGAACTATCTAAGCAAACTGACAGGGTCTCGAGGTTAGTGTGATTTTAGGAGGCTCAGAGTATTTTCAAATTAGGACCTCCAATTCAGTTTTCCCTGTGCCTGTAAAGCAACAGATTTCTGCACCATTTAAAAGAAAGAAAAAAAAGTTAGTGTGAGCTGCCAACAGCTGGCTGACAACCTCCAGCACTGGGTAAAGCTGGAGCCGGTCCAGATTTTGCATAAGGAGTTCATTTTGGGTTAGTCAAAAAAGGGAAGGAGTTGGCCCAGATCCTGTTGCACAAATTCAGGAACAAGGAGTTGTGATTCTCTTTAGAAATCGCTGGAAGGTGGCTCTCAAGTCTGTTTGCCAAAGCACAGTTTGACGTCCATTTGTTTCCCTGTTAGGAGCAAGAAGCGCTGTTCACCGTTCACCATCCAGGATTTCCCTCTGACAAGCCACCAGCTGATGCAGCTGTGAAACTCCATAAGGCCAATTCCCTCTCTCTCTAACTTTTTTATAAAGATCTATTATTTCTTCAGACTACATTATTGAACTTCTTTTTTCAAAGTATATAAACTAAATGTTTTCCCATAGAATATTATTTTTCAGCATCACTGTTTTTGAAAAATTAATAACTAGAATGTATAATCATGTACTATATATATATGTATATAAATACACATATATATAATACATAGCTATACTACTGTGTATTTTCTACTACAAATAATTTTGAAATGAATCCCTGTGTATATACTTGTCAAATTATCTCTTGTATTAATCATCTTGTATGCGTGTGTGTGTGTGTGTGTGTGTGTGTGTGTGTGAGTGCAAGCATTCACCTACCATGGTCTACAGTGGAGGTCTGAGAACAACTTTCGGTATCGGCCCTCACCTTCCACTTTGAGATGTGGTCTCTTGTCTGTTATGGCATACACCAGGCTAACTGGTCCCTGGGCATCTGGGCCTGCTCCACCTTCTATTTCACCCTACAAGTGTTGGGATTACAGGTGCACACTGCCGCATCTGGCTGCAGCGGGGTTCTGGGGATCTGAACTCAGGCTTGTCATGCAGGTTCTCACCCACAGAGCCCCTCCCCAGGGCTGTCTCCATGATAAATTTCTCTTTTTAAAAAAGATTTATTTATTCATATATATATGAATTCACATATATATATGAGTACACTGTAGCTGTACAGATGGTTGTGAGCCATCATGTGGTTGCTGGGAATTGAATTCAGGACCTCTGCTCGCTCCGGCCCAAAGATGTATTTATTATTATATGTGAGTACACTGTAGCTGTCTTCAGACACACCAGAAGAGGGCATCAGATCTCATTATGGGTGGTTGTGAGCCACCATGTGGTTGTTGGGAATTGAACTCAGGACCTTTGGAAGAGCAGTCAGTGCTCTTACCCCTGCATCATCTCGCCAGCCTCATGATACATTTCTATGCACAGACCTTGCCCAGTGAAGTCACGTCCCTGCTTTCAAGACCTTCCTTGCCCACGACCAGAATAACTGTTTGTACATGGACTCCCTAGCTTTGTCCGCGAGCACATTCCCTTACTGTTCTTGTAAAAACAGCTTCCCTTTTTGGTTTGTGTCCACTTGAAAGCCAAAATATCGCTTTATTTCTTCTGGTTACTGACAAGAAAGTTGAACATATTTTTTTTCCATTTTTTAAAATAAAATTTTATTACATTACATGCGTGTAAGCACGCTTGTGCTCTAGTGTATACATAGAGGTAAAGGGATAACTTGCAGGAGTCAGTTCTCCTGCCTTCTGGTTCCCAGTGATTGATCTCAAGACCACATTCTTGGCAGAAAGAGCCTTTTCCTACCGAGCTGTCTTGCTGGCCCCCACCTGGTTTTTAACTGGGCTCCAGTGCTCTGAACTCTGACCTTCATGCTTTCATAGCAAGTACTTTATTTACCAAGCCATCTCTCAAGCCCTTGCATTGTTTTTCAATGTTTGAAAGTAACCATGATATTAATGAGATTGTCTAGGCCTTCCAAGCCCATCTTTTTCCTTTGTTGGTGAGTCTAGTGTAGTGGTCTCTTAAAAAACAAACAAACAAACAAAAACTGCTGAGTCACCGCTTTAGCCTCAAATGGGCCTGACTCTTATACCTGCAGGCATGTATGCATGTATGTGTGTGTAAGATACCGATAGGTGTGTTTGTCTACATGTGTGCACTTGTGTCAAGACAGGTTGATGTAGCTTCTTGTGTTCCCAGGGGGCTGCAGATGCAGAGGGAGCCCTTGCTGTGGGCAGGCTTGTGAAAGTTCTTCACTCCTTGGGGATACCTTGTCTCTTCCGTAAGCTCTGAGACCTTCATGTCAGTAGCAGCCTGTCTTTTGCTTCTTAGCCCCATACTTTCTTTTTCAGGAGAAGGGTGTTGGGTTTCTTTCTCTGTGGTATCTGAAGGCTGGCCTGGGACTCCTGGATACCCGCTGTGGTTCTATCCCAGAGATCCTCTGTATATATGGGTCTATCCCAGAGATCCTCCTTTTAGTGTTTATTCATGGGTTTCCTTTTCCAGGGATTCCTCTAGGAGTCTGCAGCTTTACCCTTATGAAGTGTAGCTAAGATGAACTCCTTCCAGAGTTGTCGGTCAGGGGGGCACCCATGGTGAGGTGGTGGCCTTTGGAGTCAAAGCAGAGCTCAATTGGAGTTCAGGCTTTGCAGTGTAGTCACTGTGTGAACTTAGGTCACTGTCTTAGGGTTTTCATTGTTATGAAGAGACACTGTGACCAACAAAACTCTTACAAAGACAAACCTTTAACTGGGGCTGGCTTACAGAGGTTCAGTCTGGTGCCATCGTGGAGGGAAGCATGGTAGCATCCAGGCAGACGTGGTGATCTAGAAGGAATTAATATCACTGAGAACTTGGTCGTCTTCCTTATAAAATGATGTCTGTCAATCTAGTCTGTAGTCCAACTCTCAACAATGGTCGGCAGCAACTGTGAATGGAAGTCCAAGGATCGAGCAGCTGCTCAGTCCCACAAGGCAAGCAGGCGAAGAAGAGAACCATATTTTCAAACTGTGAGTGTGTCTCTATGTGTGTGTGTGTGTTCTTTTTGGTGTATTGTCTCTCACCTCCATTTTTCAATTGGGGGTACTTGTATTTTTCTCCAGATCTTACCACACATAAAGACAACACCATCCAGACTGGGTCTCAGGGAACTTTACTGCCCTGTCAGACGTTAATAGGCATGCTGAGAGAGAACGAGTTCTCATGGTCAGATTTAACACATCATTTCCTAAACTTAATTGACCATCAAAACCATTTTTTTTATCACAGAACACCCATTAGCGTCCTTCAGCACACTGGTGTTCTGAGCAGTAACATGGGAGAAAATGTGGGCACTAATAATTTATAGGCTACACATGTGAAGTGTTCTTCTCATTTCTCTTCTATTCTGCCTGACGTTTCTTCATAGTTTTCATTTCCGTCTCTGAGGCTCATGAGTATTGCCTTTGCAGCACAGCATTGTAGGAGTAGGGACCCTAGACTCAAATTTATTTGCTTTGAGTCCTGGTACTGCCATTGGCTGGGGCTTTTGGGAAATTAACCTTTTCCTACCTCTGTGTCATCTTTCAGAAGATGGGAGGGAGAGCCATGTTTGACAGCATGTCACATGATTGGTTGTGCTGAAGGTGATGGTCTGTCACCCTCTGGATGATATAGAAAGTCTCCATGCCTGCTCACATTTTCTTTGTTGATTCCTATCTTGATTATGAAATAAAGACTTTATATTTCTCCTCCGGTGCTTAGCCAATTTTTTTAACACTGTCTATTGATTAATGTTCATATTATATTATATTATATTATTCTAGATTATTTTGTCTTCTCAGTCTGTCCTAAAACCAAAATCCCTTTGTTCCTTCTCATTTTTGTTTACCTGAATCACAGCTGATCTGCCTCTTGTACTTGCCCTCGCCCCCAGTCATTTGGTAGGGCTAAGGAACCCAGAGTGGTATGCAGGGACCTCCCTGAGGTAAACGGCAAATAGCAACCCTGCAGATCTTGATGTCACCCCTCTGTGCTCTCTACAAACCCGCATGCTAGTGAGACTTATGTTTCAGGTCTAGCCTGAGGAACCACTCAAGAATATTAGAACCTATTGCCAGTCACTGTGTCAGAAAAGAATTGCTGTCCACCAACTCCACATGCTCAGAAGTCAGTTTCCTTGTGGAAACCTTGCTAAAGGTTGAAATGACTCCAGGAAACTCTTCTTTGCCAGTATCGAGAGTGAGAAGCGAAGGTTCTAGAGGTCACTTTCTGGTCACGGTCAGATGTACCTCTGAGAGGCAAGCGCAAGGGATGGAGAAGAGGAGGCTGGTAACAAACGAGTGAAAAGTGTCTGAGGTCTTGATTGGCCTCCAGGGCAATGCCAAGCCACAGTAGGGGCAGCTGGTCAAGGTGCTGTGCTTAGTCTTCCAAAGCCAACAGCTCCACTCTCTCCCAGACATGGAGGGAAGAAAGAATGGCTTCTCATTATACAGTGATTCTAAAAGCTTTGTTGCAGAAAGCAGTAGGAAAATATAATGCAGAGGAAAACAAAAATAAAATCTACATAAGGCGAGACATGAACGGTTTCTGCAGAGGGCTCAGCAGTAAGAGACGGCCTTCTTATTTCCTTCAATTAATAAAGCCAAACAGGAAATGAACAGAGGAAATTCAGGAAGTCAGGGGCCCCAGTGGAATGCAGACAGACAGGCTGGAGGAGGGTTCACCTACTCAGACCTGAGGCTCTGGGCACATAGGGGGTGAGTCCAATAAACGTGACGGATGACTCACCAGTATAGGAGCGGGTAATAGATCTGGAGAGCAACTTCCAGAGAAAGACACAGACAATCAGAGAGCACGCTGTTGCTTTTGAACGAAAAGGGGTAGCTCACTGTCTGTGGTTAGAAAGACAACCGCTCTTGGGTATGTCAGTGATAAAAGCCACATGGAGAAGGCTGAGGGAAAGTGAGCTGGTCAACATTTTACATTGCCTTCAGCCTTCTGGGGGCCTGAGAAAACCTCTAACTACGGCCCCTAATATAGCGAGCTGTCTCTCAGTATCCCTGAGAGACCGTATCCCAGATCACTCCTACACCCCTAAACTAGTGGTTGTTTAGACATCTTATGTAATAAGATGACAAAGTGCTTGGATTTAATGTAAGCACATCCTCCTCTATTAATTTAGCCATCCCAGATTACTTAAAATACAAATGTAATGTGAACTCTACATAAATAGCAACTGTACTATCATGTTTAGGGACTCATTAAAAAATCTGTATGTGCTCACAAGCACTCTTTTTTCCTGAACATTTTACCTGCAAAGTGGTTGACCCTACAGATGTCTAGCTGCATCTCAAAAGGCCTTGATGGAAGCAGGTATTAAAAGGGACCTGCAGGTTCTGGGTAAAGAGTCCTTAAAGAGAACTCAGCAGCCAGCACCTGTACCATAATCCTGATCAATTTCAGATCCCCGGGCTTAAGCACTGTGGTCTCCCAGTAAGTCTTAGATTTGTGAGTGGAAAGTGAAGGGATGCATGGGAGTTGGGGCAGAAGAAGAAAGCATACCAAACCCAGTTTTGCAAGAGAGCTCTGCATCCACACAAGCTACTACCCATGGTTACTGGTGCAGGCTTGCACATCTGGGTTTTGGAATGTCAAATGTGGACAGAAAATCACATTCTTCCCCATTGACACTCTCAAGATTGGCAAGTTCATTTCTGAAGAGATGCCCTCCCAAGCCAGAGGTCAGGTGCACATGATCCATGAGTACCAGACATGATGTTCATAGGCTGAGAATAGATTCACAACACCACCTAGAAAAGTCTCAATGGTTTTCACTTTCAAGGTCCAGGCTCCACTCAAGATAGGTCACCTACTATCTCTGATTTACATACTTAGTGTAGGCATTGTGAAGAAGGAAAATCCATATGACATTCATATTCCCAACACCATGATTTTCTAAACAAACACCAAAGGAGACCTGAACCAGAATCAAATTTCAGAATGCCCAACCCTGCTCACCAGAGACAGTACATTTTAAAGGCCCAATATGAAGGCATGAAGAAAGAATGGCATTTCCAGATCTGCCAGGAACACTAAGAAGATGGTTTTGCTGTCCAGCAGAATCTCAGTTTTGGATCATAGCTAGCTGCAAGGGATCCTGGGAGATTCCAATACTATGTAGTATTTGATAGAAAGGATGATTGTTGATATAAAATACCTCAGTCCTAATGTCTTGAGATATCTAAATATCCACAAGACCTCTATGGTGTGTGAACTTGACCCTCTGCACTTAGAACTGCCTGGCTTTGCCATTGTTAATAGCAGATACAGGCTCAACTTGTTGTGTGGTAGAGTAAGTATAGATCTGAACTAGAATAGTCCTACTATATAGTAGCCATTTCCCACACATCTTAGAGGATCAGAGACCTGTGGACATACCACTAGGATGAAATTCTCCTGTGACTTGATCTGGAATACCAGGCTACAGCCAATAAGCACATAAACCAGAAAAGGCATCTCACGCACATCAGAGAATCCATGGCCCCCATTCATTTGTACCCTTTAAAGACCAGGAAGGCCTGTCGGCTTGAGCTCAGGGCAGATCTGTTCAGCGTTCCATGTAAGCACACTAACCATTCTTATCTCATGACTTCATGGCTATGCTGTATCAGGAAGATGTCAGGAACGAGCTAAAAATTCATCTGACAAGGGCTTGGAATACATGATAGCCAATAATCAGTTTATAGGTCAGAGAGGTAGTGTCAAGTCAAGCAAGAAGTCATAAGAGCAGGTATGAGTGCAAGGTGCCTGGACAGTCTACAAAGCCCGTCTGTCTAGGCAGGTGGTAGTTGGTTTTCAAAGATGCTTCATCTCAGGCTAGTGAGATGGCTCAATGGGTAAGAGCACTGAGTGCTCTTCTGAAGGTCCTGAGTTCAAATCCCAGCAACTACATGGTGGCTCACAACCACCCATAATGAGATCTGACTCCCTCTTCTGGTGTGTCTGAAGACAGCTACAGTGTACTTATGTATAATAATAATAATAATAATAATAATAATAATAATAATAATAATAATAATAAAAAATACATCTTTGAGCCAGAGTGAGCAGAGGTCCTAAAATTCAATTCCCAGCAACCACATGAAGGCTCACAACCGTCTTACAGCTACAGTGTACTCACATACATAAAATAAATAAATAAATCTTTAAAAAAAAAAAAAAAAAAAGATGCTTCATCTCTTTAAGAAGTCAGGATGATGTGAGTCTCCCAGAGTCAAGAGCCATCTGGTGTTATACCAGTTTGGACTTTCCAAGGTGGATCTATTGAGGGTTCTCACTGCTGTGGTCCGGAGCAATGTGACCCACCAGGAGAAACACAAAGGACTCTCAGAGTATGGGCTGGTGAAAGTGAGAAGCTAGAACCACCTGCTGCCCTAGACCATAGGTCTGTCCAAGTGAATTTGAATTTGTCATTGAAAATGATACAAATTGATATTTCTTGATGTCATTGAAACAATGTTGGAATGTTCTCTGTGAAGCCCTGCTCCCAAGAGCACTGCAGTTAGACTTAACAGCTCAAGAAGGCTCTCATGAGATATGTGATTGTCAACCTGCCTGACACCATCTAGAAATGCTTAGTTATTTGGCAGAACTCTGAGGAGCCTTCCACTTACAACCCCACCACTAGCAGCATTGGTCATATTTCAAACAATAACCCCTAAATATGATGGCTCTCCAAAGTGAAATTTTGTTACGTACGTTACCTTCCTTACCTAATAGAGCTGCTCTGTCCTGCACCTCCCTGGAGTTATGGATGCCTCAGCTGTTTTCAGTTTTACCACCTCTGGGTCACTGATGAGCTAACCTCCCATGAGCCCTCACTGTGCAGGTTCCTTCATGTGATCAGTACGTTTGGGCCAAAAACAGCTCAAGATTTCCTGGAAGGATGTAGTAACCCATTGTTCTGTCTTTTAAAAACTTTGGTTAATTATTCACTTTTTCATATTTTTCTTTTGAATCCAAGGGTAAATCTAGCTTACATGGGTGTCTTCTGGCTTCCACAGCCTCTCTTGCCTGAGAGTTTTGAAGCTTCACACTGAACCCTTAATTACTCCTCCCCTGGCTCTGCCTTCCTTCCCTTTGTCCTGGGAAAGAGGTCATGGTAGGGAACAGGCAGCCCCTCGCCTGGTGGAAAGCCTGCCTAATCTACTACAACCCATTAGTCTTAACTGGGGCTTTCAATTAAAATCACCCAGAGAACTTTGAAAAGTACCAAATGCCTGTTTTTTCCCCTCCCAGCAATTAAATCAAGAACTCTCATGGGGAAGACCCAAGGCTGATATATTTTTAACTCTGCTGGTAGCAGAGGATTCTAATGGGCATCCACCGTTAAGTATACTGTGAGCTATGGTAACCCGGGAGCCACTGGTGCAGTCAAATGTCAGCTCACACGGTGAGGTCACTGAAGAATACACACAAGATTCTCCAAGCCTGTTACTCAAGTTCACTCACTCACGGCTTCTTGCCTACTTGGCCTCTCCCCAGTCTGAGGCAGAGCTTCCCTTATCAAAGCAACTCCTCAGATCCTAGAGCTGTCCTCTGCCCCTTTGGTGAGCTCCCACACACATCTCTTAGGTGTCAGCACTTAAGTTACTATCACTCATTCAGAAAACAGAACTTTGCTTCTTGCTTTGAGTTAATCATTTCCTATTTTTTCCAAGGTGATTCAGAAACCCAGAGCTCACTGACAGAGTGTGGGCAGCTGTGTGGGCCTGCAAAACCACCTCCCAGCTCCAAAACACGGCAGGGCATGCTTAGTAAGGCAGCAAGGAAACTCGGTTTCTATCCAATCATGAGAGAAAAAATGCAAGAGGCCTGCTTCCTAAAACCACCATTTGATTGATTGAGGATCTGAGCAGTGCTCAAACTCGAAATCGGTTCTAGCCATTCAAGCCTCGTTTGTCAATCGTCTGCTGGGAAACGTCTACACGTTCATTTTCAAAGCAGTGGGTTGGAGCGTGTTGTTGCATATAGGAACCACATCAGTAGCCACGCCGGGAATAAGAAGTGTGGCTACACAAAGAACCCACGCAACTTTTCTGTCTCCTGGCCAACTGAAGCCGCACATCAGAAGTAGGAGCAAGTGGAAACCTCCACTTTCTAAGAATTATCACCTTCTGGGGTTGTTTGTACCCTTGCCAATCAGCATAAACTCACTCATTTATTCACTCTCCACTTACTCAATAGACATTTCCTTGGACATCAACTATGTGGCAGGTGCTGTGCTACCAGCCAGGGCTGGACTGATACATAAAGAAGCACGAGCTCCCAAGATCTACAGTCGGCTGTCAATCACATGCACAGATAACAACCTTCCGGAGAGCCTGGGTCTTCCCTGCTTTGCCTTTCTCCTGTCTCTTTGGCTAAACTCTCATCAGACCTTTAGGTCTTGAGTAAAGTGTCACTTCATCCAAAATCCTTTCTTGACATATACAGTGGGCATTGGATGCCTTTCATGGTTCCACAGTGCTGCAAGCTCATTGTAGGAGTTCATTTAGCTACTTGTTTTTCAGCAACCTCTGGCTAGACAGTGACCTAAGGACAATGGTCTCCTCATGTCTATCTCTGATGACCACTAATCCTTGAATGCTACAGGGACTCAATCGGACATGTCCAACCCGAGATCCACAGGCCACAGGCAACTAACCACCTGCGACCCTGGCGAGCAACGAGGCAGCCCGGTACAAAATAACAAACATGAAACATTATACATTTTTGTTCAGTCACCGGATTGTCTGACTCTCTTTTGGGGACTCTGTGGAGAGTCATCAATTGTGAGAACATCAATTTCCCACAGCCAAACTATTGGCTGCACCTGCTTGAATGGACAACCGAGCAAATGGTGGCAATATTCAAAGTCAGTAGCAGAGGGAAGACACCCAAAGACTCCACCTAGGAGATATGACTACTAATCAAAATCACAACTGGAAAGCCTGAGTTATCCAGGCCTGGGATGGCTGGAGGGCAGAGAGACATTGCAAGCAGGAGGCATGAGGAAGAACATGAAAGACAGAGGGCTGCCAAGCAGGCTGTATTGATAACGCAAAGCATGATGGAATGAATGAGGGTCACACCAGCAACAGCGGCTGGATGGGATGGGGCGGGTCCTCCCGTCTTCCCTTGTATCCATGGAAATAAAACCTGTAGATGGGGGAGGTGGGCAGGGGAGGCTCCAGAGCTGGTCTCCTCAGAACTCATGCTTCTAACATGCGTAAGTGACACTGGACTACTGCGTCCAGTCCCCAGGCTGAATACCCTTCCATGAGCCATTGCCCAGTTCTGTAAGATCCCACATTGGGTCTCCTCTACAGGGAAGCTTTCAGTCAATTGTGTGTGTGTGTGTGTGTGTGTGTGTGTGTGTGTGTGTGTGTGTGTGTGTGGCAGAGGTTAACAACATCTGGTGTCTTTCTCTACCACTCTCCACCATGTCGAGACAGAGGTTCACATTACACCTAGAGCTCATCAACTGAAAAGTAATAATGGCCCAGCAAGCAGCCTCTATCCCAGATCTCCAGCACTAGGATTCCAGGTGTGTGCCTTCATGCCTTGCTTTTTACATGTCTGATGAGGACATAAATTGAGATCCTTGTGTTTTCCTACATTTACCTTTGTAGCCATGTCTCCATGCCCTCATCCAGGTCTCTGTGTTAATGATGCCCTTATCACAAATAGGGTGTACACCTCCCTCCCTTTGATAGGCTCAGGCTTCCCAAAATCAGCCGGCCTTCCTCAGCTTCTGCACTTTTGATGACATCATATCACCCAGCTTTTTTCTCGCCATGCTGTCATTTGAAATGTTAATTTTAGCAATTTCATCAGTGGCTGTCAAGGAAATCAATATCCCACTTGGGCTAATCCCAGACCTTAGAGAAAAGCAGCTCTGTGACCCATTTTATTTTCTGATAGACTATCACCTGAGAGGGTTTAGTCACTGGCTAATGCAATCCATGGCCACTCTCAGCGTTCTGTCTCTGTGCCAGGCACTGATACAGCCTGGAAACTGAAGATGTACAAGATGTGTCTTACTCTAAAGTGATTACTGACTTGTGGAGCAAGTTCTAGGCATGGAAATTGCTCATGAGGTGGGTAGGGCCGAGACTACCCTGAACCTGGGTGTCTTGATATGTGGTCCCTCTGCCAACGACATCACCATGACCTGGAAGCTGATCTGATAAGTGCGTCCTTGGGCTCTTCTGACAACCCTGCTGTATTGGAAGCTGTTCCTGCACAATTGATTTAGCATCCTTCCAGGGGTGTTGGCTGGGATAGGGGAGAGGAAGAATCTCTAGTCTGCACCACACATTATTCCCAGCCTCTTTCTCTTTCTTCTTCCATGGAACTAGTAACATAAACAGGACATATCAAATCCAGAGCGACAGTCCCCAAGATGAAGTAAAGCACTATCACAGAAGGACTGACCACACCAGACACCCTCTGCTTAGAACCACAGAGATGCTTCTTGAAGATTAGCGTGGTGCAGACCACACTACTCGGAACCCTTTCAGTGCGCAAGAAATCACAGAGGCTAATATTACCATCGCCTACAGTTTTACCCCTGCTGCCGAGGAGAAAAATAAATAACAAAATAACAGCATCAGCTTGAATACTCAAATCGAAGGGACTTTGGAGCTGTCTCAGTGTTCCAGAGTGGAAATGAGATGAGCGGAGGCAATAAAATGGGGGCCAGATCACAGCCTTAGCCCGTGAGTCCTATGACCCTGTGACTACTTTAAGTAAATTAAAGCTTTCTCTCTGGAGTTCAAGGAAAATGGATCCTGCCCCTGGAAGACCTCTCAGAACTCCTGGCCACTGGGTTTGTTTTGTTTTTTGTTTTTGGCTTCCTGCCACCTGTCATTAGTGACCTATTTTCCCTGCTGTGAGCTCAGCCATGTCGAAGGCCCCTGAATCAGCAATCAGCAGTTTCTCCTCCACTTTGCTGGCTCCAGGCTGGTGAAAATGACACCAGCGTCACAGAGCCACAGAGCATGCCACCACCAACGCTCTCCTGTCCCCTAGGGGAGGGGGAGAGCACGTGATCCTTATAAAGACATCTGCTTTGACCTGAGGCTGCCTTGGAGAGCCCAGCTGTCATGCCTCCTCCAGATAAACCGCTGAACCTGGGATTATTTTAGCTGAATAAGTAATCAGAACTAAAAATAGTCCTAAACTGCCTGGGCTTTGTTTAAACCCTGCCCAGGTGGGAGAGATAAGTTTTCTTAATATAATCTAATTACAAAAGCATATTTTAAAAGACTTTATTCCAAAATGCAAAAATAATTTTACAACACGCCTATTTGGAATATGGTGCCTGGTTAATCTGGCTCTCTGAAAAGAGAAGATGCCGTCATTTGAATTGCATACGTAGTTGAGATTACCACTTGTTAAAAGCAACCAGGAATTGTGCTTAAACCTTCTAGGGATAGATTCAAACATAAATCCACGTGGGAAAATTACCTATTGCTTTAAAAAGCTACAAAAGCGAGCTTGCAGCCTGGTCGATTAGTCCGGGAGCCAGGTTCCACAAGAGGGCGCTGTCTTGGTCCGTCCTCATCCTCCACGGCTTCTTGCTTTGTCCCTTTGCAGTGTGCTTCGGAGAGAGAAGGCTCAGTGTCCTGCAGATGGCTGCTTCTGTAAGCAGGTTCTGAAGACGTCAAGCCAATGCTGTCTATGCAGCGTCAGAAAGGCTAGTGTGAAAGACGAAGAATCAAACAAACCATTAAAAACCAAAGGTAAAACGACAAACCGCATCTACCTTGACTTTTCTGCATGGGTGTCACAGGGTGCACATTTTGTGACCTTCTGGTGATATGGAATGATAAAGAGATATAAAAGTGCGGTCTTTATAGACGCAGAAGCAGCTGTGGCGGCAAACCAACAGCTGCATCTGGCAGGGTCCGGGCGCGTTCATCTTCACAACAATTTCTTCCTCCCTCTAGATGCACAGCCCCACCCAAGAGTGCACCTGGCAGCCCCTCTGGGGCCATTTCTTCCTGCTCTGAGCTTTGTTTCTATCTCTTCTTTTCTGGCTCAAAAGTTACAATGAGCACCTACTCAAAGTCATTCAGAAAAGATGGACCAGCTTAGCTAGGAAGCAAATTGACCCTGTTGTGTCTGGATTCTAGAGAGGCAGAACAAAGACTTGAGATGCTAGATGAATCAAGTTATTCATTCGGGATCATTAAGCACACAACAGGCAACAGAGCCCGGAGAAGGCCTCTCTTCTGTCTCAACACACTCCCTTGTACTTAGACTCAGCCTCAAGGGCTGCTCAAACCCCACCATGTGAAGCATCTCAGCTCTCTGAGATTCAGCCTTCCCATCTGAAAGCATAAGATAACAAAATAGCAACCCCAGCACTTCTTATCCTGGGCACTTTTGAGAGTTGTTTTTATTATTTGTATATGTGTTTATTTGAGTATATCTGTGTTATGAGTGTACAGGTTCCCACAGAGGCCAGAAGAGGGCACCTGTAGGATCTTCTTGGAGCTAGAGTTAGAGGGATTGAAAGCCACTGGACTCGGGTGCTGGGAGGTGAACTCAGATCCTCTAGAAGAGCAGGAAGTGATCTTAACTCCTAAGCCATTTCTCAAGCCACCTTCCTTTGGCATTTTGAGAAAGGTCTAGCTTATGTAGCCTAAGCTGGCTTCCAACTTGAGACCCTCTTGTTACTACCTCCTGAGTGCTGGAGTTACTCCTGTGTTTGGTTTGCTACATTGACTGTTCTGAGCTAAAATAATAACATATTTTCTTGCTCATACATTCCTGTCCTGGAATAATGTAAACATAGTATCCATTCCTAGGGCTACAGAAGCATTAATAGAGAGACAGGGAACTCTGAGTTAGATTCAGTCTGAATTCTTACTGTTGTTACTATTAATTCATCTTTCAGGCACAAGGATATTAAGTTTACTCTGGCAGACACTCCCTGGCAAGCAATTTGGGAGTTCTTGAAAAGATACTTATTACAGAATTCAGAATGTTAACTATCCTATAAAGACACATTTAATTGTGTAATTAATTATTGTGCATTCATTAAAATGATGTAGAAAAACTCAAAATAAGGCCAAGGAAAGGAACTGACAGAGAGGGGAAAAGATCAACACATGTCATAGACTGTCACTAAAATGAATGCAGTGTGCATAATACAAAATGTATACTAACGCTAACCCTGACCCTGAGGAATCCAGAATAGACGCTAGTCAACAAATGTATTAATGAACTAGGCAAGCTGTGATAATAGAGGCTTTAATTTCATAATTTGGGAGGTTTATTTTTTATTTTTTCTAAAATAAACATATTTATTGTGGGTACTAAGAAAAATATATAAGTCTGGACATGATGGCACATGCCTTTAATCCCAACACTCAGGCAGAGACAGGAGGATCACTATGGATTTGAGGCCAACCACATCTGTATAGCCAGTTCCAGGTAAAGTATGGCCTCATAATGAAGCTCTTTCAAAGAAGAAGAAGAAGAAGAAGAAGAAGAAGAAGA
>NW_022196910.1:46119919-46120792 GCF_008632895.1 Mastomys coucha
GAGGACGAGGAGGACGAGGAGGACGAGGAGGACGAGGAGGACGAGGAGGACGAGGAGGACGAGGAGGAATGAAAAAGAAGGGAAGGAATGACAAATGGAAAATATTTCAACTAAGGAACTCCCAAGAGGACCTATGGGGACATTTGGGGACCAAAGAATCTTTGGAGGAACTCATCATCATTTTGGAAAATGAATCTGAACGCCAGAGACCCACATCCTTTATCTAAGGTGACTCAAAGCGGTGTATGATTTCTGATGAGCTCCATTTTGTTCACTTATCGGTGAGAGACATGAGTCAGAGCTGCAGCAGCTGTTGGTCTCCAGGCCACTGTATGTAAAGAGGAAGAACTCCCAAACTGATGAATTATGTCTTGAGCCAGGGAGCAGCCAGTGGGTCACCTAGCAATGTAATGAGTCTATAAGAGAAACCTTAAAACACAAGAATCATGTGCACTCACTGGTTTATTTTGTGAGGTGTGGACAAGGAAAGAATCTCAAATAAGAGAAAAAATGTTGCGGCAGCTGGCGTAGAAATAAACATTGTCCATCTTTAAGAATCCCAGCTGCTCCCTACAAGTCTCCCATAGACTGTATTAGTGAGCTTTCCCCACTTGGCATAGTAAGTCAATGTGTAATAAAAATGCTGAAGGTCATAGCTTAAATTATTAAAATTCTAGCAGGTAAACGGGACCTGGGTTGGGGAATACATGCTAATGTCCTCATTTGAATAGTTGATTTAATACTGCTGGCTCCACCCTAGATCATCTGGAGAAGAATCTGATCTAATGAAGCCTCAGAAGTGGATTCAATCCCCACACAAGCCTGTTAGCTTCCTAGAGCATTTCCCCCCAGCCCTTAACCCAGAAGTATAAA
>NW_022196910.1:46120861-46126101 GCF_008632895.1 Mastomys coucha
AAAAAAAAGCCCAAGGGCAAAGGACTCAGTCTTCATCCCACAGAGACCTTAGCTCTCCGTCTCCATAAACAGGAAGCTGTGGCTACTAGAAGAAACTGGAGGGCAGCTGTACTGGCTGGTTTTGTGTGTCAACTTGACACAGGCTGGTGCTATCACAGAGAAAGGAGCTTCAGTTGGGGAAGTGCCTCCATGAGATCCAGCTGTGGGGTGTTTTCTCAATTAGTGATCAAGGGGGGAGGCCCCATTGTGGGTGGTGCCATCCCTGGGTTGGTAGTCTTGGGTTCTATAAGAGAGCAGGCTGAGCAAGCCAGGGGAAGCAAGCCAGTAAGCAGCATCCCTCCATGTCCTCTGCATCAGCTCCTGCCTCCAAGTTCCTGCCCTGTGTGAGTTCCTGTCCTGACTTCCTCTGGTGATGAACAGCAATGTGGAAGTAAGCTGAATAAACCCTTTCCTCCCCAACTTGCTTCTTGGTCATGATGTTTGTGCAGGAATAGAAACCCTGACTAAGACAGCAGCTATGTTTGGAAAAAATAATAGAGACCAGCATCTTGCCAGACAAGAAGGATAAAAAAGATGACTTCAAATTGCTGTGTCACTGGAAGTGATTGAGTAGAAGGTGACAAATGATATTCAGTGGCTCTCCAGAAAAGGGACTAGGGGTGGGGCTGGGGGTGAGGAGAGATGGAGAAGATGAGACCATAAAGAGCAGAGAGACTATTCTGGGCCTATTTGAGAGTATAATATTCCCCCTTTCTTTTTCCTCCCAAATCCTTCTGGTTTACCTCATCACCCATGTCCTTCAATAAGTTTCAAGCCCATGGTAGATACTTATTAATTTGTTTCAAATAAGTAAATGAATAATGCATGCAGATTAGCCCCCAAAGAAGAAATGAGCAATGTGTTCATGGAGACACGTACGATACAGAACTCAGAAATCAAAGTCAGCCTTTGTGGGAAGCCAGTCGCCATTCCAAGATGGCGCCGACCGCCTTAGACTTGACTGGTAAATCTCGTGCCCCTCCCTAGAAGGCTCATGCAAATTAGGTGTCTCCTGAGCGGGTGCATGCTAATGAGGCGATTGCCGGGGGACCAATCCAGGAGGGCCATGAGAGCTCGGGCTCGGGTATAAAAGCAGCCGGGGCCGCCATTGCCACAGAAGCAAGAAGAGCTGTAACACTTGGAAACCAGAAAGAGCTGTAACACCAAGAAACCTAAAAGAGCTGTAACCAAAAAGGAATTCCTGAGTAAACTGCGAGAGAAGGAGCCTCGGTGTTCTGTCGTTATTGCTGCTGACCAGCAAAGCGCGGGGCAAGCCTTCTGGGTGGACTTGGGGAACAGGCATTAGACCAGTGGTTCTCAATCACTGACCATTGGTTGAGACCCCTTTGGGGACTGAGAGACACTCTTACAGTGGTCACATATGGGACATACTGCATATCAGATATTTACATTGTGATTCATAACAGTAGCAAGATTATAGTTATGAAGTAGCAATGAAAATAATTTTATTGTTGGGGTCACCACAGCATGAGGAACTATGTTAGAGGGTCACAGCATTGGGAAGGTTGAGAACAGCTGCTGTAGTCAGAGATGACTGAGCTTCTGAGGGCTTTCAAAGGTGCAGAATCCCTCCTCTTCCTTGAGGTGAGTCACAGGCATTCCCTTCTGTCAACTGCTCCTTTCAGATAGTAAACAGTGATCACTGTGTGCTTCCAGTACCTCCAGAAAAGGTGGAAAAGAACCCCATCAACAGGCAAGGCCTTTGGGCAGGTGAACTCTGGGAAAATCTGTGTGAAAATGCACATTCAGCGTCACGTTGCAAGAGGGAGGAAGGTTCTTGCTGTGTAATGAATATTTTTCTGGAGAGATATGTTTCTCTTTCTTCCATACCATTGATTTATAAGAGGAGCATTGGCCCCATCCTGTTCTTCCAAACTAGGCCCATCCAAGGGACTCAGAGGGCTTCTCTGTTCACACATGCCATCCTCTTTCCAATAGACATCCGTCAACCCTGTACTCGTCACCAGACTGCAGAGCGCACCTGAAGATGGGAACCCATCCTACCTGTCACTCGCAGTTGAAAGGCACTATCATGCTGGCTTTGGCTTTGGTGAGTGTTGTTGACAGAGACTTTAGGAGCTTAGCTAAACAAAGGCATGAATGAGAAGGCAATGCCTGGAAGCCAGTTCTAGAGTGACAAAGGGGGACACCAGCAGAGACTTGGGTCTCTGAGCCTTACACGTACCCACTAGTTAAAGGACAGAATGCTGTCCCAGAATCCAAACACCCAGAAAGCTCTCAGCAGCAGCAAAGTGAACTTTGGCCTCCAAGAAAATAAGGTGGCCCTTTTTCCACCTTGGAACAAGATGATACCCTAGTATGGAATGCTCTGACCCAGAAGTGCTCGGGACTGGCTCCCCTTCATCTTTGGGTCTGAGCTCAAGTGTAATCTTCATTGACATTTCCCCCTGTATTCTCTCTCCAATGTCCGCCTCTACCATGACTCTGTTTCTTTGTATCCATGGTATTCCCCCGTCCAGGCTGACTCACCCAGGCTTGTTGTCCCCTTACCCTCTGGTTCCACACACATGTTTCATAAATGCAAGGACAGTGCCAGTCTCATTCCCCATTTCCTCTCAGAGCAGTGCTTAGCACATAATAGGCTCTTGTTTACTAGGTACTGGGCTTATGAGCAGGTGAATGAGTGTATAGCTGAACGTGAGGTTGAAGGTGGCAGCGGAGAAACCACTGCTCATCACAGACAGAGCCTATCTCTTCCAGGAAGAAGAGAGGTTCGTTTTTAAGGCAAGGAGAGGCAGGAGGATATCTGCACCAGTCACAAAATTCTTTTTGATGCATTTCCTTTATTTTTGAGAATTCCATATATGGGTAGTGTGTGTGTATACACTTCCTGCCTCATCCCATCTCGCCCCCATCCACTCTCAAGTCCATGCATGACCTCTCAGAGAATAACTGACTGTACCTGCCCAATTCAAGTTGATACATCTACAATACAATCCCTATGGTCAAATCTCAGAGAATATCATCAAAGAAGAGTCAAGGAATACAGTTGACTGGTAGCAATCAATAGCCAGACTCAAGCCCATGACTAACAATAGTGTCCATGATACACATGTGTGGTTCTCAGTGCTTGGGAAGCTGAGGCAGGAGGATGGTAAGCCCAAAAAAAAGTCTAGGCTACAATGAGAATCTGAAGCCAGACTGATGTAGAAGACTCTGTTTTACAAAAGTATATACTATAGCTAGATGTGGTAGTGAATACTTTTAATCCCAGCACTTGGGAAGCAGAGGCAGGCATATCTCCATGAGTTCAAAGCCAGCCTGTTCTGCATAGCAAGTTCCAGGACAGCCAAGGACATGTAGAGAGACCCTGTCTGAAAAAAAAAAAAAGAAAGAAAGAAAAGAAAAGAAAAAAAACACAAGCACACAAAAGTATATACTGTATCACCTTCCAAAAAAGGGGCAGATCTTATATGTTTTCTTCCCACAAACAACAATAATAGCTAAAAGGTGTTGTTGTCTTAGTTTCTTTTCTGTTAGTGTATAAGACCAAGGCTACTTATCGAAAAAAAAAGGCATTTAATTGGGGATAAATGGTTCCAGAGAGCTAGAGTCCATGACCATCTTGATGAAGACCATGGCAGCAGGTAGGCATGAGGCATAAGCAGGAGGCAGAGAAACTGGGAGCAGTGGGAACTTCTGAAACATCAAAACCTACCCCAACAGGACCACACCCCTCCAATAAGGCCACACTTCCTAATCCTTCCCAAACAGTTTCAGCAACTAGGGACCAAGCATTCAAATATATGAACCTATGGGATCATTCTCACTCAAACCAACACAGGCAGGATTTAGGCAGGTGTTTGGGAAGATGGTGTTATAAGTATATGTTTATGGGCTGGAGAGACGGTTCAGTGGTTAAGAGCACTCACAGTTCTTCCAAATGTCCTGAGTTCAATTCCCAGCAACCTCACAACCATCTGTAATGGAATCTAATGCCCTCTTCCAGTGTGTCCACAGATAGCAACAATGTACTCACAAACATAAAATAAATAAATCTTTAAAATGAAGTATATGGTTACCTTTAAGCTCAGCAAGTTGTATACATTACATAAATATGTATGATGTTTTATATTTCGATCATATCTTAGTTCAAAAGTGATGCTGGATGGATGAATGAATGGATGGACAGATTGATAGATGATAGACTGTAGAACAGGATATTTGTATATGTACAGTCAACAGAACACAGAGGGCAGCTTTATCTTAACATGTGTGTGCCGAGAGAGAATATAAATGAGATGAGTAAACCTGTGAGAACATTTCACTTAAACTGCTGCGTGAAAATTTCTCAAGTACAACACATCAGGGAGTCTAGCGTGTGGTTGTTTTCTGTATCTCCTTTATCTCAGAATGCCGTAAGACCAGCAGCCTCCCAACAAGGCGGCCCCCTCTACCCTCAGCACATGTTCTCTGATTTATGGCCTCTGACCTGTGCTGATGGCAGGGCTAGATGTCAGCCCCTACCGGAGAGATCTACCCAGGACTGGTTCTCATTGACTGCCTCTATCTGGTGGAATAATTAGGCTCGTCCAGCACAGCTGTTAGACAGTCTGCAGACACTTCCTTATTCCCATGATGACTTCCACATATGTAGGGACTAATGGGGTGGGGGAGGAGAAGCACACTAAAAATGATAACACACATTCACCTCTTGTTCAAGGCCAACCATATCTTCCTTCCCACCACTCACCTGCTTTTCATCTGCATGCCCGTCGCTGCACGTCCTATGTTCTGGAACAGGTGGTTTTCCACTCTTGTTTTATACAGGAAGAATCTCAGCTCAAAGTAAGTAGATGTTGCATTTCTAGTCACGGGCAGGACACTATTCCTGTGTGACCCTCCTCCAGCTAAAAGCTGGTTCTTTCAGACCTTGCTTTGCCACAAACAGCCACACCTTTCTCTAAGCTCCTGCAAATAGCCACGCCTCTCTCCAACCTCCTGCTAATAGCCATGCCTCTCTCCAAGTTCCTGTTATGCCAAAACTCCCACCTCCAGAGACTGAAGATGAAGATGCTGATTGTGCCATGAGTTGCTGATGGACTTGGGGGAGGGGCTTTGCTCTACCTACCTGCTGGTAACAAATGGAGTTCAATAATGATGGAGGACTGAAAGCACACCATGCCTCTTGTATTTTTTTTTCTTTTTTTTTTTTTTTT
>NW_022196910.1:46126111-46143648 GCF_008632895.1 Mastomys coucha
TCGAACTCAGAAATCCACCTGCCTCTGCCTCCCAAAAGCTGGGATTAAAGGTGTGTGCCACCACTGCCCAGCTCTCCTGGTCTCATTTTTTAACCCCTTCCTGCATTCTGGTTCCCTTAATTTCTCAGGCTCTTACTAGACTCTCATTCGTGTGTGGCTGCAGGCAGCCACACTCCTATCTGCAAATGCAGTATTAAAAGGCAGATTTTCAAAGCAAAAGGACACACTGACACCTTTGCCAGTTACATCTAGATTGTTTATGTACATCCTGAGGAGACATGAAGAGCTTATTTTACCTTTTTCAGGCCAGATGACCGTGAAAGGCTAGACATGGTACCTGGAACTTGAGACAATTCTAGAATGGCAAAAGAAGAAGAATGGAGAGGAGGAAGGAAGAAGTTTCTACCACTTTACAAGGGCAAGGCTACATAGCATTCCCTGCCTCAAGTCCTTCTCTTGAGGATGATATTATAGTCAAGACCCCCCAGTATCGCTAAGCATCACTTACCAAGTAATATAGACATGAAAATTCCACAACCGACAAGGGCCTGGGTGAGACCCAGAGCTTTGTTAATTATTTACCCCCCCTGACCCATCCCAGATAGCCAGCTGCCTGCCTGGCTCCTATCAGAACTCACTTCCCATATAGCCAGCTGCCTGCCTGGCTCCTATCAGAACTCACTTCCCATATACAAACACTAAAGGCAAATACTTCCTGAACTAAAAATAAAGAACACAGAAAAGTCTGTTTAAATCATTCATTCTTCATGGGGAAGCTAAACCTGGGGTGGGAGAGAAGCCTCTGATAGATCAGGGGGCTGGCAGCAGAGTGGATGCGTGCCTCCCTTTGATTGTCTGAGAACATCCCATGGGAAAGGCTATGGGGAGATGAATCAGGCTGCAGCCAACCTTCCCCTCCCTCTGGCTGTTGCTCTGGTCTCTCCCTCTACACCGAATGGTCCTCTAACCCTCTTCCTCTCTTCCTCTGCTTCCATTGTTTTTCTAGTAAATAAAATGTGATAACAAAAGTGTGGCTCAGGAGACGGAGTCCCAGCCTTGGTTCATGAGTAGAAATTTCTTCTCATTTGTGGCCATGTTAGAAGCTGAGCCTCAGGCCTGTGGAAGTCCCTCTCCCCTTCTGTCTCATGTTCATTCCCTTCTTTATGAATTCAGTCCACAGGTGTTCAGTGACAATGTTAATAAGTCAGAGTTTCCCAAACTCATAAATGAGAAACTGTAGGGATGGCTTAAAAATCATTAATTATTACCAATATTGGGAACTTATTTTTTATCACCGCAAAATTTTAAAATGTACAGTCATAAACAAGGTATGACTCTACATTGTATATAACTCTTGGTTTTGGTTTTTTATTTATTTATTTTAGATTTATTTATTTTATGTATGTGAGTATACTGTCAATCTCTTCAGATACACTGAAACAGGACATCAGATCCCATTACAGACGGTTGTGAGCCATCATGTGGTTGCTGGGCACTGAACTCAGGACCTCTGGAAGAGCAGTCAGTGCTCTTAACCACTAAACCATCTCCCCAGCCCTTGGTTTTGGTTTTTTGAGACAGGATCTCTTTACATGGCTCTAGCTGTCCTGAAACTCACTACTTAGACCAGGCTGGCCTTGAACTCAAATAAATTCTCCTGCCTTTGCTTCTGCCTCCCCAGGGATTAAAGGTGTGTACCTCCATGCTTGGCTGCAATGCATATAACTCTTTTTTGTTTTGTTTTGTTTTGTTTTTGTTTTTTTCAAGACAGGGTTTCTCTGTGTATCCTTGACTGTCCTGGAACTCACTCTGTAGACCAGGCTGGCCTCGAACTCAGAAATCTGCCTGCCTCTGCCTCCCAAGTGCTGGAATTAAAGGCGTGTGCCACCACTGCTCGGCTGCATATAACTCTTAATGCAATTAAAAACTCAAAGCAAGCCTATAAGGCAAAAGCCCAGTAAGTGGTATATTAACATGATCACTTTAATGCAATAGATACTTTTAAAAAATTATTTATTTATTTTATGTGAGTACACTGCAGCTGTCGGCAAACACACCAGAAGAGGGCATCGGATCCCATGGCAAGTGGTTGTGAGCCATCATGTAGTTGCTAGGAATTGAACTCAGGACCTCTGCAAGAGCAATCAGTACTCTTAACCACTGAGCCATCTCTCTATCCCAATGCAATAGAGCTTAATACATCAGATAGACATTGTTATTTAACTGAAATCGAATACCCATAAGCATGTGACTATTGTGAGCCATGTACATGAGCAAGATTTCAATTCTGCCACTCTGTGTGATCAGAGCTCAGCAGGCATTACCCTCCCACAACCCCCACCCCACCCCCACCCAAGCAAGCTGGCAGAAAGTCACCATCACAAGAACCCGGTAACGTTTGGCTCTCACTTCCCTAATCTATGTGTCAAGTTTGTCTCCAGTTCTTTTCCCAGTAGTGTGCAGATAAAGATGAGGCTGGCTACTTGGCTCTGGGGGTCATCTTAAATACAAGTACAAATGTGGAAACCAAAATTAATTGACATTGGTCTACAAGTACTTTGGATAATCTAGAAAAAAAAATGCTTCTTTAAACCTCAAACTGTCCTTGAGATTAAAGAGTTCGTTGTTTGTTTGTTTGTTTCCTGTCAGTTTCTGAAAGGTAACATGTATATCCCCCGGAGGACATCATAGAAGCAAGCCATGTGCTTCTATGAAAAACTACAAAAGTGCTCTCTGCCTGTCACTGACAGATTTGAGGCAAGGAAGTATCAGGATCAGATTTCCATATTATAGTTAGCAAACCCGGGTCGCCTTGTAGACACATTACGAGAGAGGAGATTGAATGTTAAGGGATTACTTGGAGCCAATAACGGTAATCATACACACACACACACACACACACACACACACACATACACACACACACTCAGAATAATCTAAATGGCACAGTGTAAATGCAAGACAGGTAAATAGCCTAGAACCTTTCCTAAAAGAATTTACACTTAAGAATTGTTAAATATGGCGGCTGAGGAAGGGGCGAGGCACCACTCTGCAGCTGGGAGCACAAGGACAGTAAATTTCATTTCATAGATGACAACCCAAGTGTGGCAAGAACCGCCCATGTGAACATAGCCAAATACAGAGGGCTGGACTCAGAAGACGTACCTCTTCGTAGGCTGCCTGGCAGGGATGGCTTAGTGGACACCAGTCTGCAGGGTACAATGTCTCCTTGCCTTCTCAACAGCCATCTAACAAAATGAGCTGATACTGTTCCATGTAATTGGCATTCCAGACCCTGAATGCTCTTATTGAAAGAACGTGGAATTTGTGGGCACTGAAGCCACGGTTCCAAGCTCTGCCCTGCAGTTTCCTGGACATAACATCTCAGCAGGTCACTTACCCTCTCTGTCTTGCTTTTGTAAAAGGAGGCTATTACACTTTATTTCAAAAGCCGGTTAAGGATATTAAATAAAACAATATAATATTTATCTCCCTGCTTGTAGCGCCTTGAACAATGAATGGATCGTGGTCATTCTCTAAGACAGTAAGGGTACGCGGAGGACACCAGACTCCCTAGGGTCAGACCATGTCTCTAACATTCTGCCTATGTGACCTTAATAAGCATATTGTGAGATAATAACCTCTAGTGCACAGAGCGGCTGGAGTGACCCAATGAGTCAGTGTGCACCAGCCTCAGCACCACATGATCTGCACATGGTGTCTGTCTGCCATCTATGCTTCAGTTCTTATCAGTCACATAATTACTCTTCCCTCCTTTCCAAAGAGCAACTTTAAAATTCTGTCCAGGTCACCGCTTTCAGAAAACGGGGTGGGGGCGGGGGCGGGGAGCGGGGGGTGAGGAGTGAAAACGAACTGGCCCCTAAGGCACTGGATAAGAAAAGCGCTAGGAAGGAAGGCAGGTTGGCGGCCCAAAGTACATCTGCAGCTCTGTCCCAAGCTTAAGCCTCCAGTCTGCTGTGCCTTATGGTGGGGGAGCCGCAGTGAAGCCCAAAGCCCTCTGATCAAAGGGAAAGACTGCCACCAAGCGAGTCTAGATGAGAAGGCGCCATCCAGAGACAGGGACTGAATTTCCGGGATACTGTTTTCAAAGAGCTTTGGGGTTTTTGGTTTGTTTGTTTGTCTTTTTCAGTGGTTAAATACTGCAGCCATGCTGGGGTTCGTCCTTCACTGAAAAGTAAGAAAATGGAGGGGGGCAGGACAAGGAAAAAAAAAGAAACAAAACAACTCCCAGCCTCAGGTGTAAGCATAGCTTTTTTTCCTAATATGCTAAGTGTTGCATGTCTAGTATCAACCAAGGTCGTGAACAAACAAACTAATCTTTCTTTTTTTAAGGTGTGTGTGTGTGTGTGTGCGCGCGCGCGCGCGCGCGCGCGTGCCTCTGAAGTTAGCTTGACATTCCACTGAGAGCGACTCTCTCAGGCTTTGCTCCCAGCCACAGGGGACTGAGCCTGAGCTAAGTTCTTGGTGATTTGCTGCCTCCACCAGGCTCAGTGGAGAATATTTTCAAGTCAGGGTCAATGTACTTAAACCTGAGTGCATTTAAGAGTGTTTAGCCTGCAGTAGGGCAGTTGTGCATGGGCACTGTCCACTGAATCCATGATTTAACTAATTAAACATTTCCAGACTTAGAAAGCAGGGATGAGTAAGGCTGGGGAAACAACTTTGGAGCTCATCGGGTTTTAGATCTGACTTGACCTGCTACCTGCACTGACCCTAAGACCCAGGAACCAATCTCTTCCCTGACTCTACTTCCTTGAGTCTGATTCACTTGACCCCCTGAGTTCATTAGAAATGATGATGGCATTACCTATCTCATAGGCTGGGACCAGCCCCATCGTGATCCCTCCCTGAGCTGATGTCTTGCCTCTGTTCTGACCACTTCCTGCAAGCATAGTCTCGCCCAGTCCAGTGGGGGCTGCTCAAGGTTCCCATCGGAGTCTAGGCTCTTATCCAAGCCCAGACCCCTTGGCCTGCAACAAACCTTACATTTACCATCTTCCAGGCTTACAGTGATGTTTCTAACAACCCCTCCCTTGGATACTGCATCTTCGAAGACACCATCTTGACCATCAGCTTCCCATTTTAAAAGGATGCCCTTTAAAAATGCATGCTCTCTGAGAGAGAGCGCAAGGCATCTACAAGCCAAGTGTACCTCATGGGTGCACTTAGGACACCTTGGTGTGGATGACCCCATTACCCCTTGGACTATGAGCTCTGTACAAGCAGAGATCACGCCTCTCCCTCCACAGTAAGTCTCCACCCTTATCACAAGTCAGGTGCTGTAACATGTGACACTACCAATGAAAGACAGCTAGTAGGTGTCAAAGTTCCACTGCACTTATGTAGCCTTGGATGAAAGCCAGCACATGAGAATCCGGTGCTAGTCTGAGGTGCTGAGCTCTGGCTGCTGAATGACTGCCTAACACTCTTTAATCCAGACTCTATAGCCTTGAAACTGACAGCGCAGGCTGTTTTATGCTGGCTGCCTATGGTGTTCCAGCCAGGGCTGCAGCAAACCTTGTTACATGACTTATTTGTGCCTGTCCTTGCTGATCCAGCAGATCTGTTGGGTTGCCCTGCCAAATCTTGTTCTGACCTGCTATCTCAGATACCAGAAAAGAAAGCTCTAGGCTAAGCACCCTTCCTTCCTCCCTCCCTCTGCTCTCCCTCCCTCTGCCCTCCCTCCCTCCCTCTGCTCTTCCTCCCTCTGCCCTCCCTCCCTCCTCTTGCTGACAAGGCCTGATCCTTTAAGAACATATTGGGAAGAGGATTATTTAAAATTCCTTCTCTGAATGAGCTCTTGCATCCATACACCTCTTCTCATTCCTTCACTTTCAGAAGCCCCAGCTAGATCCTCGCTGCATCCCACCAGCAAGCCCAGACAACCCCCCCCCATAGGTTCAGACAAAAGGTCAATGTGGAGGTGGCCACACTTCAGCCACCTTCTTGAAGGAGTAGAGGTGTGCCTTGCTTCTCTGGACACCTGGAGTTAATGCACGGAACCCACACCACATTCTTCCTTCCAGATGCAGTTCGGATAGCTTACCATTCTCCAATGGTCTAACTGCAGAAAGATCCAGACAGGGGACCATCTTCCCAGGGTTCTTACCCCAGGAAAATGATCCCATCTCTCCAGAATGTGTTCTTCCCACCCCATGTCCAGTAATACCAAGTGGTAGAACCCATCCCACCTGAGGACCTAACCTTGACTCAGAAGCCACTCCCTCCCCCGGGGAACCTGTCCTAGACTAAGGAAACTCCAAAGGGCTTTGTTGGAAGGTCAGCAGAGGAGAAGTCTCGGTCCTCACTGTAGTCAAACCCCAGTCACAGAAGAACATAGTGTCCATGAGCAGGAACTCTAGGAGCAGGTAAGCAGGGCTTTGGGATAGGTCTGTGTGGGGCTAGTTTTCATGTCAGCTTGGCATAGGCTGGGGTCCTCTGAAAAGAAGAAACCTTTCAATTGAGAGAATGTCTCGACCTGATTGGCCTAGTGCAAACCTGTGGGGCATTTTCTTGATTAATAATTGATGTGGGAGGGCCCGGCCCATTGTGGAGAGTGCCACTCCAGGGTAGATGCTCCTAGATGGTATGAGAAAGCGGGCTGAGCGGGTCATGAGGAGGAAGCCAGTATACATTGTTCTTCTGAGGCCTTTGCTTCAGTCTTCACTTCCCCCCATTCTGACTAAGTGTGAGCTGAGAGGTCTAAGCGGAAATAAGCCTTATCCACTCCAAGTTGCTTTTGATCCTGGTGTTTTAATCACAATAACAGAAACCTTAACCAAGACACGTTTTTCTCCTAGTCATGTGACCTTGGTCATATATCTTCACCTGTTCTTGCCTCATCTCTTTCTTGATCATGTGATGACAACAGCATCCAGGCCTTAAAGAGTTAAAATATTCACAGAGTTAAACTTTGCAAAGAAGCAGCAATGGCTACATAGGGTTTTCTACCAGCTTAGATATGTTAATTATGTTTCTGTTAAGCTAGCAAACAATTGCTGATGCAGACATGGGGACATTTGTAGACATCATCAAAGAACAAGCACTAATTCCCAGAGATAGTGCAATCTGGAAATAAGTTTTCAAAATGAGTCATGAGGGAGTCTCAATGTGCAGTTAGAAAAGGAAGTTCTCCTTAGCAATGTGAAATTGACAAATTTCTGTGAGGTGTGAAGGGATTTTGCTGTTATCTCTGCATTTTGACTGAAGCCCCCAAAGTGAAAACACTGAATAGCAGCATGGTTCTTCCCTCCCCAGGCTACAGGGGCCTGCTGTGTGGATAGCTGCAGTGGTTCGAATAATCTTGGCCCAGGGAGTGGCACTATTAAGAGTTGTGGCCTTTTTGGAGTAGGTGTGGCCTTGTTGGAGGAAGTTTCTTACTGTGGGGGTGGGCTCTGAGACCTTCCTCTGGTTGTGTCATATGATGCAGACTCATGTGATGTATTACTGAGGCAAGACACGTGGGAAAACATGATGTTTGGAGAGAGTATACATAGGACTCAATGGATCGTGACAGGGTGCTTATGTAACTAATATTGCAACAATTCGATGGTCTTGTGTCTTTGCTTTGTTGAGAGAGGCACAGCTAAGAACTCCTGGCATCATGGCTGATTCTGGTCACTTCCACTGACTCGTGCTGATTTGGGGGAGGCCTGAATCCTGCCACCACTGCTGATTTGTGTTTGGCATCTTGACCTTACTGAACTGGCCTGTTGGTATCCTGACAAAAGAGATTGGAATCACCCCCAAAGAACTACTTCTAGGCAGGTCCACATCCCCTTGTCCTAGTTACCGCCTTTTCTCCCTTACCTTTGGATGGTGGGCTAGCAAAGGGGTTGAAGCATTTGAGAACCCCTGGTAAAATAGGTTTTGAGAAAACTAAGCCAGCATTCCTCTCAGCTGCCTGAAAGCCAGTCTTCTTCTGGCTGCCTTCTGATCAAGGTGTAGAGCTCTCAGCTCCTGCCTGGAAATGCTTGGATGCTGCCATGCTTCCTGCCATGGTGATAATGGACTGACCCTCTGAACCTCTAAGCCATCCCAGATTAAATGTTATCCTTCATAAGAGTTGCCTTGGTTTCACAGCAATGGATGCCCTAACTAAGACTGTACCAAACCCCACCAAATAGTTCTCAAACTAGTTTGTCACAAGAGTATTCAAAGAAGATGTAGAAATGCTCAGGAATGTGTGCTCAAGGGATTCCTTATGATGGAGAGCACACAGCTATTCTCTGCTCCTAAGTGAAGGAGGCCTGCTCCTGAGGAACTAAGTGAAGGAGGCCTGCTCCTGAGGAACTGTGGGAATGGATGAGCAAGGACCAGCAGGGATTATCGTGCAGCCAACCTCACTCTTGAACATAGCCTTCTGAAGCATCCTGACAGCCTTGGGATGCTATAGCACTCATGAGTCTAGTAGTTACCATGGGATGTATCTGGAAACATCACAAAAGGGCCCTATCCCAGAGCAAGAGGCAAAATTAGTGGTAGATGCTAGGAATGCAACTCCAGGGTCAGCCGTAGGATTAAAGGAGAGACATGGATCATAAGAGGTTAGTGGCAGATAGTGTAGTGATAACATAACTAGCTCAAGGCCTGTCAGCCAAGAGAGACCTGTGAAGACAGTAGAAAGAGCAAGATGGTTCCTGTTTCCCTTTCTGCCTCAGCTCCAACACCTGGAAACCAAAGTCAACAAAACAGACTGGAGTCAGGAAGAGTGAAGAGACCCTCATGAAGCTAGACCCTCCTTCTCCACTGTGAGATCTGAGAGTCAAGTTATGGTCCAGACTCCGTAGGACAGAGGGTCTCAACTTTTCTAATACAGTGAACCTTTAACACAGTTTCTCGTGCTGTGGTGAGCCCCAAACATAAACCTATTTCTGTTGCTTCCTTATAATTGTAATTTTGCTACTGTTATGAAATAACATAGTATTTCATAACATAGTTATTACATAACATAATGTAAATATTTATGTTTTCTGATGGTCTTAGGTGACCCATATGAAAGACTCATTCAACCCCTCAAAAGGGTTGCAACCCACAGGCTGAGAACCACTGCTGTAGCGTCTTTCAATAATCACAAAAGCTTTGCTATATGTACTATTAACACTTGGTTTCCTTAACCTGAAGACGATTAAACTTTAAGAAAAAAAGAAAAAGAAAAACAAGCAAGCAAACAAACAAACAAACAAAGAGGAAAGGTCAAGCATAGTCTGTTCTCGGGGTCATCATGGTATAGAAAATGAAACAGTTTTTTGTTTGTCAATATTGGGCTGAAAGGCATTCAGAATAAACTGTTAGTCTAGTTTTGTTTTTAATGCCAAAGCATGGCTTCAGCAGGCCTGTTCCCTATCAACAGAAGGCTCTTGGTGTTGCTGCACTGGCCTGACCTAAATCCACTGTAAGATCCAAGGTTAATCTGTAAGTCCCACTCACCCAAGGACTAGGTAACTTCCTGGGATGCTGGGGGTTGTGGTTCTTGGAAAATAACAAAGTCACATGGAAAATTATGGTGGCCATATGGGTTTTCCTTAAAAGTCTCTGTAACATGTGTCTTGGGGCTACTCAGCTGGGAATTCTAGAGAATAGTCCTGAGCAAAGTCCATCCTGGTCAGTATTTAATTAAAACTTGCTTCAAAATTGGCTCAAAATTGTGAAAATGTTTTTTTTCTCAGGATTCATCATTAACATTTGGAGGCCCAAGAGAGATAAGAAAAAAAATCCACCACAATTTCTGGAACTAGGCTCTACATTCCAATGCCAGGGGATGAGAGAGAGAGAGAGAGAGAGAGAGAGAGAGAGAGAGAGAGAGAGAGAGAGAGAGAGAGAGAGAGAATAACCATGCTCCAAAAAAAGGAACTTTTTGGTAAGTCATAGAAGTCTTTTTAGCTAGCTCCCTTTGACACTTTCTGCCAGGTTTCTAGGTTCTGGTTATGGGGTAAACTATCTGGGAATGGATGGACCTGATGAGGTCATGGCCCAGGGGTTAATTCTGTTTATTTGGAGAGTTCAGCCAGAACCACCAGATTCTTTCTCCTGATCTTGGAGCCTTAAGGACCCTCCTGGTGAGAGCAGGAGATGAAATTCAAAGTTTCATGCTTAGAGAGACGTAGCTGATCACAGGATTCCAATGTCTAGGCTATACAACAGAGATAAGGAACTACAGAAGCATTCCAAGACACTGGAGCCAAACTGAGAGTTTGGATAGGCCCAGAGTGGAGTAGTTGAGGGGTGAGGGGCTAGGGGAAATGGGGACAACTTGAAGAGGCCCAGCCTGATGGCTTCCTAGTATCTGGGTCGTACAAGAAGACTATAGAAAAATTCTCTTAATCAGACTGGTAGACCTCTGAAGCAGTTGTTGTCTCTGTTGTTATCTTTGCTTTGTGTCTTGTCTTATGTCTGGTCTTTGTGTGTTACCACTTAGTGTGACTAAATTAAATGAATGAATAACAAGACTGATAAGAAGCTGGTGTTGCTCTTAAGGAGGTCACTCCTAAAGCAGCAGAGCTTTGAGGACATAGGATTCAATGGCATAAGTGTCAGGTACAGAATGCAATGCTTGGGCTGATAGGCAGCTTCAGAAAAACAAGAGTGCCCAGAGGGAAGCTGGCAGCCAGCCTTGGTACAGGACAGCTGTGCTCATGGGTACTGGATTCAATGGCTGCCCTCTCTCCTTGATAGAGCAAAAGAGTAGAGATTTTAAACTTCTTTAAAAATGTTTTGGAGTTTCACAGAACCTGAATATCCTTTAAGGAACAGCTTTTTAAAATATTTAAGTTCATAAGGCTTTGAGACATTTTAAACTTATAAGATATTTTATTATGTTTTTATTAGTATGTGATCTTAATAAATAGATCATTAAGATGTTAAAAATTAGGTCACCATTAGGTGACCAAACAGAAACATAAATGTTTACATGTTGCATGTTCACACTGCAATTCATAACAATGGCAAAATTGCAGTTGTGAAGTAACAACGAGAGTGATTTTATGGTTGGGGGGTCACCACCACATGGGAAACTGGGTTGAAGGGTCACAGAACTGGAAAAGTTTAGAACCACTGGCTTAAAAATGTCTCTCCTTACCTAAGGTCCATTGTCTAACAAAGACTGATTTTAAAATGTATGTCCTTAATTATATGCCCATTTATAAACAAAATAGGTATATCTCATATATATTATTTAAATAAATTCAATAGTATTATTTGAAAGATGTATGTGTAACAACTTTGTTTTTGCTAACATTATTAAGCAGTAACTATTTTGGTAAACTGAGCTTTGCAAGAACCTGTGATATTCTATAATGATCTACTATGTGAGGACTAAGGAAATAAAGTTGCCAATCTCCCTATGGATTATACTTATGAAAAGGGGAAAATGTAATACCCACAGTTAACCTGTAAACCCCACCTGCCTAAGAACCAGGTAATTTTCAGGAATACTGGGAGCTGTAGTTGTAATTGCCACCTGCCTGAAGACCAGGTAACTTCCTGGAGTGCTAGGAGTTGTGATTCTTAGAAAATAACAAAGCCACATGGAAAAATATGGTGGCTGTATGGCTTTGTCCTTAAAAGCTGGCATCAATGAGAGAAGATGCACCTAACCCTTGACAGCCCTGAGGACCCAGGGAATGGAGATCCCTGGCAGGGTGTGAGGGTGGGGGTAAAGGTGGGGTGTGGGGATATCCTCTTGGAGATGGGGGAGGAGGAATGGGATGAGGAAGTGTCAGAGGGTGGAACTGGAGGAGGATAATGACTGGAGTGTAAAAAAAAGATTAAAGATAATTTTTAAAAGATTATTTTATGTATATGAATATTATGTAGCTGTACAGATAGTTGTGAGTCTTCATCTAGTTGTTGGTAGTTGACTTTTAGGACCTCTGCTTGCTCCTGTCAGTCCCACTCACTCAGTCCCTGCTTGCTCTGGCCCAAAGATGTATTATTATTATAAATAAGTACACTGTAGCTGTCTTCAGACACACCAGAAGAGGGCTTCAGATCTCATTACGGGTGGTTGTGAACCACCATGTGGTTGCTGGGATTTAAACTCAGGACCTCTGGAAGAGCAGTCGATGCTCTTACCCACTGAGCCATCTCCCCAGCCCCTGATAATTTTTTTTAAAAAAGCTTCTGTACCGTGTCTTGGGGCTACTCAGCTGGGAATTCCAGGCAGTGGTCCTGAACAAAACCCATCCTAACCAATAGTTAATTAAAGCTTGCTTCAAATTTGGCTCAAAATTGTGAAAGTGGACTTTGTCAAATCTCAGTATTAACACCACCTACCCTCAAAAGATGGGTGGGGTCCAGTCCTTCTGACGGTAAGGAACTTAATTGAGAAATCCTTTATCCTTTGTCAGAAACAATCAGCCCTCGGGTCTATAAGGACTTCCAGTAGGATCACCACTTCTAACATCATCATTAAATTCAAAGTCCCAGTCTTCCAACTGCCTTGATTGACTTTGGGGGAGGGGGAGGCAAGAAGTGGCATTCTGGGGAGAGGCATAATTAAGGAGAGAAGGAATCTGAGGACTTTTCCCCAAGAAATCAAAGCTTTATCTGAAAGACAAGGACCATGAAATTTGAGAGAACCATTAAGGAACGAAGAAATGATCGTTCTTCCCTTCCTAAAACCAAAATGTACAACCATCATCAAACGATGCCAGCAATTATCAATAGTTCCACAGGCAATCAGACAGGATCCTGCTACCCTCTTGTCTGGTCTCCTCTCAAGTCTCTAGGAGAAACTCCGGCCATTTCTCAGGATTTATGCCACCTTGTTACTACCCCCACCACCACTCTTTGAGAGAAGACCCTGGTTTAGCCACATGTCCATTTCACAAGGACTCTGGCAAACAGACACATGTTCCACACAGAAGCCAGAAGAGCATGAGGCAAGTATCTGTCATGTCCTTCTGGTTTTCTGCTCTTCAGAAAGCTTAGGGTCTGGTACAAATTCTGAATTCTCTGGAAATCACTAGAAAAGGCAGCTGGAATCGCCATGTCTATGTAAAACTGCGACTGACCTGCTAATATTAACTCGTCTAAAAATTCCATAAAGCATGTGGTTTCCATTACAGTCGGTCACAATGTGTGACAACCGCAGTGTGTCAGGCAGCCTGCCCTCCACAGCTACCCTCATTTGGATTCACTGACTTAAGAGAAATAAGTGTCCCTTAGCAAGAGCTGAAGTACAGATGTCAGCACTGGCCAAAGGCTTGAGACTGTGCTGGATTTGCACTCACAGTCACTCTCTGAAGTGTGCTCATCTGGAAGTTCTCACACATAGGTGTCAGCCATGGTGACTATGAATATGATCAGGTGGGCTCTCAGTCTAACCACATGATGTCACAGCATTTGTAGTATCATTGGTCAGTGACAGGGAGAGCTGGGCAGAGTCTCAAGGACAAGATTTGCATAATTCCAAGGCTTGCCCTGCTAATCTGCTAATGGAATGCTCTCTCCCTCTCTCTCTGCCTTTCCCTCAACTCCCCTCCTATGCCTGAATGAGCTCTATTCTATCTATACTCTACCATCTGTGGCTCTACCTCAAGGGGAAGGGATGCCTCAGCATGGGCCTTAAGGGACACCCCCTTCCCCCACACCATACTGTGTCTCCCTCAAACAAATTCCTTCTTTCCTTATCTTTTTATAAAACACAACATCCTGCATATCAGATATTTACATTATGATTCATAACAGTAGCAAAATAACAGTTATAAAGTAGCAACAAAATTTTATGGCTGGGGGCCAGCATGACATAAGGAACTGTATGAAAGGGTTGCAGTGTGAGGACCGTTGAGAACAACTGCCCTAACACATGTTGCTCCAAGCACTACTCTACTTAACAATTACAACAGAATTCAAAAACAGAAACAAAAACAAACAAACAAAATGCCAAGCAGTGATGGCTCACACCTTTAATCCCAGCACTTGGGAGGCAGAGGCAGGTGGATTTCTGAGTTCGAGGCCAGCCTGGTCTACAGAGTGAGTTCCAGGACAGCCAAAGGTACACAGAGAAATCCTGTCTTGAAAAACCAAAAACAAAAACAAAAAACAAAAAAACCAAAAAAATGACAACAGAATTGATGTTTACTCCTTTTATAGATGAGATTGCTGAGGGCCAGACCTGTTGACTTGCTCTCCAACATCACATGACAAGGAAGAGAGTAGTTGGGATTTGAACTTGGGTCTTATTCGTGTCAAAGTCTGTGTCCACATTCTCAACTTCTCAACATGAGGACTACAGCATAGAAAAAAATGGTTAATGGTGAGAACTCTACCGTTTTCTTGCTGAAACTCCCTAGACTTCAGTTTCTCACTTTCAAACACTACCTGTCCCAGGATACTACTGTAAGAATTAATTAGCTTAATATGGAAGGGACTGATGTAATAACACTCAACACATGATCACTGTTCTGCAGACATATAGTATCTTTATAGTTCTCAAACAGCTGACACACACATGAGAAAGGAGGGAGTGTGGTGCCAGGGAAGTGTAGTGATCCCCAAAAAACAGACAGGAGCTGATCTGATGCAACTCACAACAGGGTCTTCATTCTACTCAAGCTACCTCGGGCTGCTTCAATGCACCGTGGTCATTTAGGACAGTTTTGGTAGTGGGGAACCCAAAATATCTACCAGGGCAAGGC
The DNA here is from genome assembly GCF_008632895.1 of Mastomys coucha. Taxonomy (NCBI): domain Eukaryota; kingdom Metazoa; phylum Chordata; class Mammalia; order Rodentia; family Muridae; genus Mastomys; species Mastomys coucha. Next base: position 46,140,772 of record NW_022196910.1, read on the forward strand.
TTTATAGTAAGCAGCAAGCAGAGGTTTAGTGTGCAAGTATCTCATTGGAAAGCTACTGTGGCCTTTAACATAATTGGCTGGTTCTGGGAGTCATATCATAAACTTAATTTCTGCTCCGCTCTGCATTGGTGGTCATTAGGCATGGGGTGGGCTTGTAACCTGGGGGTGAAGGTTTGCTGAGCAAATGATGGTCCAGTCCAGGAAAATGGCGATGAACTTGGCAGCCCCACCAGAGAAAGGAGAGAGATTTTCCAGTTGACAGCTCTGGGCAGACAGAGTTGTTTACATGCCAAGGAAAGATCTCTGTAGAACATCCCTTCAGCCACTCCTGCCACTGCCTCCCCACTTATGGCCTAATCATACATTTTTTACTGAAAGAATCCCTTATTGGTCCTAATTCAAAGCTGAAGTAGAAACAAAGCATAAAATCTCAAAGGGTGAAACCCTGTTTATGGTTGGAAAGCCAAGCACTGCAGACACTATAATCAGATAAAAGGCTTCTGAAGGTTCCCCTTGGCGTGGATGAGTCGCTTAACCTCCGTGTGTCAGGCTTACTTGCTTGGCAGAGTTGGAAATCTTCAGACAGGATAATTTAAGATCAGAAAAAAAAAAAAGTAACAATTTTCATTCAGAGAAAAAAAAAGATGGCATCAGTTCCCAGGATTGGATACCACCCAAGAAAAGCCATTACCCACAGTGACATGTGAAATATCTACTTTGATTTCTTGCTGGAGATCATTTAGCACTGTCAGGACAGAACATACCACCTCCCCTGCTTGTCAAAATGCCATTAGAAGTATAATCCTGACAAGAGGAAATCCACTCCCATGGCAAATGCCATGGAGCTCCTGATGGAAAGCAGATACATCTGCTAGCCAGGGAGAGCAAAGAAAAGAATGTACTGTACAGGAGAGGGCAAGATTTCTCACCCATTGCCAGGTTCATAGCCAAGCCAAAGTTCTAGAACAAAGACTGAGAGATGAACAATGCCATAACATACAGAGTTATAAAGCACATGCTGTACACAGATAGGAGACTTCATAAGAAAGAAACTCAGAGAAACAGAAAAGCACTGGGCAGTGTGTGTGTGTGTGTGTGTGTGCATGTGTGTGTATGTGTTGTGGTGTATGTGTGTGTATGTGTGTGGTATATATATGTGTGTGGTGTGTATGTGTGTATATGTGTGTGCTATGTACATATGTGTGGTGTGTATGTGTGTGTATGTGTGTATATGTGTGTATGTGGTGAGTATATGTATGTGTGGTATGTATATATGTGTGGTGTGTATGTGTGTGTATGCACATACATGTGTATGGTGTATATGCGTGTGCATTTGTGTGTATATGTATATGCATTTGTGTGTATGTGTGTACATGTATTATGTGTGTGTGGTGTGTATATGTGTGTGTGGTATGTTCATATGTGTATGGCATATATATGTATGTGGTATGTATATATGTGTGGTGTGTATGTGTGTGTATGTACATACATGTGTGGTGTATCTGTGTGTGCATTTGTGTGTATGTGTGAATATGTATGTATGTGTGTGTGGTGTGTATATGAATGTGTGGTATGTTCATATATGTGTGGCATATATATGTATGCGATGTGTATATGTGTGTGGTGTGTATATGTGTACTATGTGTATGTGGGGCATATGTATGTGTGGTATATATGTGTGTGAGTATAGTATGTATATGTATGTGTTGTGTATGTGATGTGTATGTGTGTGTGTGTATATGTATGTGTATGTGGTATGTGTGCGTGTGTGTGTCATGTATGCATGTGTGTATGTTTGGTGTGTGTGTTATATATATGCATGTGTGTGTGGTGTGTATATGTGTATGTGTGTCCATGTGTGTATGGTATGTATATGTGTGTGGTGTTAGCATGGTGTGTGTGTGTGTGTGTGTGTGTGTGTACGTGTGTATCCCCAGAGGACAACCTAACAGTCATCCATTCCTCGGGCATTATCCATCTTGGTTTGTCTGTTGTTGTTTGGGACAGAATCTCTCACAGGGCTGGAAATAGCCAAGTAGACTAGCTTGGCTGGCCAGTGGACCCCAAGGATCAGCCTATCATCTCCAGTTTCCCAGCATTGAGGTTAAAAGTGTTGTACCAGGAAGTGTTCCAGAGCTCCAAAAGAGCAGCGCGGAGCCGACTCTGATGCAATTGCATTAGGGTCTCTTTACTCACAAGCTGGAGCCTGGGCTTACTCACTGCTGGCCCACAGGACGGTTTGGTTAAGCAGCCCCAAACTCTCACTGGGACAAAGTTTTACAGAAAATGCCAAGCAAGGGGTGGAAGTTTCTAGCCTGGCAAGCATCTAATTGGGGGGCTGTTGTAGCCTCTAACATAAGTGGCAGGTGCTGGGAGCCAAACCATGAACTTAGCTTCTGTTTTCCTCCTGACTGGAGGTTGTTAGGAAGTAGAGTGCTGGGGCAGGCTTGGAACCTGGATGTGCAGATTTGTCAGGAAATAACCAGGAATCTGGTGTTAGTCATGGATCTTGGGGGGTAGGGTAACCCGGAAACCAGCCTGTTCGTTAACCTGAGTTCAACCTTAGGTCAGGTTCTCTAAGATCCCAAGATGTGGGCTCTCAAAAGTCTGCTCTGCCACGCCCAGCCTTTCTGCTTGTAAACGTGGGTTCTGCAGATGGAACTCGCCACTTCTTCCTTGTGAAGGAAACACTTCACCTGTGCCGCCCAACTCCCATTTTCTTTATATCGACTTGGATATAGGTAGAGAAGCAGCCATGGAGGTATGGTTAGATAACAAGCTATAACTGAGTGGTAAGAAATGGGGTGGGGACATTCCACAAGGAACTCAAGAAGAAGGAAGACCAAAAGGTAGACATTTCATTCCTTCTTAAAAGGG
>NW_022196910.1:46144568-46145892 GCF_008632895.1 Mastomys coucha
TCTCCCTTACTTACAAAGTCTCCGGTCTGCTGTAAAGCACATCAGAAATCTGGAAGAAGGGAAAGAAATGAGAGGAGCAGAAGAAGAGAGAACAAGGGAGGGAGGAAGGAAGGAAGAAAGAAAAAAGGAAGAGAGAAGAAGGAAAGAGGGAGAAGGGGAGTGTGATGGTTTGTATACGCTCAGCTCAGGGAGTGGTACTATTAAGAAGTGTGTCACTGTGGGTGTGGGCTTTAACATCCTCATCCTAGCTGCCTGGACATCAGTCTTCCACTAGCAGCCTTCAGATGAAGATATAGAACCCTCAGCTCCTCCTGAACCATGCCTGCCTGGATGCTGCCATGTTCGTGCCTTGATGATAATGGACTGAACCTCTGGACTTCTGAACCTGTAAGCCCGCCCCAATTAAATGTTGTCCTAATAAAAGTTGCCTTGGTCATGGTGTCTGTTCACAGCAGTAAAACCCTAAATAAGACAGGGAGCAAGGGGAAAAAGAGAGCAAGACAAGCAGAACTAAGTCGGAGTTGGCCCTTCCTTTTTATATACAATGCTTCACAGCTAAAAGTTTAGGATTTGGAACTAGAGCTGTGGGGTGTATGTTGGTCTCATCTTTCCACCTTGCAGCTCCCTACATTTGATGATTTAACCTCCTGATGTCTGAGATGTTTCATCTGAGCCACACAGAGAAAACTAACAGGGCCATCGCTGGTGATTAAAAGCATCCACAGTGTTGGGCACTTAGGCAGTGACATTAGTTGTCCTGGGAAGCAGTTCATGGTCCTCGAGGCTCCATTGAAAGCACCCTTACTTTAAAGCTCATGAACTTCAAAGTGCAGAGGCAACAATCACATGTGTGTGGAATGGTAGGCTGGGAAGGACAGCTCACTCCTGTTTGACTCACTCTTGTTTCCTCTTGTGGAAAATGAGAGCAGACATTTCTGAATGCCAGCACCACTAACTAAGTCTGCTCTCTGCAGAACACTAGAGGTCATTGTTGGCACTGAGTCGACTAGCCCCGAAGATGCAGAATTCAGACTGACAATTTTTGTGATCAGCCCCACTAGATGTCTCTTGAATAAAATGTTAGGCATTCAATACCCTGGCTCTATGCAGCCTGTGCCCAGGCATTGGACACAGAAAGCATACAGATTTTAGTAGACAAGTTCCTTGAGTGGGCATACATTCTGCAGTCACATACACACAATCCTAAAGGAAGACATGCTTTTTTCCAGAATCATTAGATGACACAGGAGAGAAACAAAGGTGACAACATCTTTATTTCAATTAATTAGAAACCACGGAAGGTCTTGGAAGCCATGAAGGAGAT
>NW_022196910.1:46146527-46170472 GCF_008632895.1 Mastomys coucha
GCTCCTGCCTCCAGGTTCCTGTCTTTTTTGAGCTCCTGTCTTGACTTCCTTCAGTGATGAACAGTGCTAGAAGGGGTGGGAATGTTCAGCAGTAAGTCTCAGATGCAGAAAACATTCGAGGCCTAGGTGAGATTGTATGGAGGCTAGAAGCTTCCAGGACTAGGCCACAGAGATGACAATTGCATTAGTCTAATAAAAGTTATATTTACATAGGTAGATAGATAGATAGATAGATAGATAGATAGATAGATAGATAGGTAGGTAGGTAGGTAGGTAGGTAGGTAGGTAGGTAGGTAGGTAGGTAGATAGATAGATAGATAGATAGATAGATAGATAGATCACACAATAAGCAAATAGTTGGGATGACCAACTGCCAATTGATCCTGTAGAGAAAAGGATCCAACCTCTCCCCTCAGTGAGGGGATGGTCTAACTGGAATTACTTAAGAATTCACCTGACCATATTCTACCCTCAGCTACAAAAAACTCTCGATGTCATCTACGTCCCACATCCATCTCCCAATAGGAAGAGAAGGTGCTGTCCTGAACAGGTGAAAGGGAGTCCTGGTCTCTATAACAGATTCGTTTCTCATTCAGTACTTTATATCTCCTATTCTAGAATGTTCTTCTGACTCCGCTTAACTTGGGAACGTGAGTCAGCCTCCTCCAGAACTGTGAACAGGCATGGACAAGACTAAGGTCCTTGGGGTGCAATGCTGAGCCCCGTCTTGAGAAGAGGAACTTCACAAAAACCATTCCCTCTGAGACATGTTTGTGTAGACAGCAAGCTGTGTCCTGAAGTACCTCCTGCTATTATAGAACTTGTGTACTTTGGTTTTCAGTTTCTGTGGAGTCTTATGTCCTGTTTTCCTGTTGAAGCTAATTGGTTTTCCCTGTAAGTACCCCTTTGCAATGCTGAGAGACAGTTTTCTATAATAGTGCTCACTGAGGAAATTTCTTAGAAAACAAATGCAAAACATTACACTATGTATGCATTGTGCAGCCCTTCTTATTGACAGAGGAGGCTAACTCTAACTTCTGGCACCAATAGCTAAACAGTAAAGGTCAGATTAGCCACAGAAGTTAAATGTATGCATCCGTTCAGCAGGATTTCAGATATCCCAGGCTGGTCTTGAACTCACTATGTACCTTGAGAACAGCCTTGAACTTCTGATCCTCCTGTCTTACTTCCATAGTCCTGGGATTACAGATGTGCACCACCATGCCTGATTTATAGAATGCTGGGGGATCAAACCTGGCTTTCTACATACTAGGCAAGCACTGTACCAACTCTGCTGTATCAAAACACATACCAATCCTGAGTGAGCCCTTACTTTATGATAAATGTAGTTCCCCAGCTTAAGGCACAGCAGAGAAGAAAGACCAAAGGCTTGACTACTGAGAACTCACAGGCTGCAAACACACAGTTCCAGGCGAGTTCACTGAAGTGAGTGCAGTGAAGAAACAATGCCAGCAAGGAATGCTGGGATTGCAGTGTGCTGGTGGTAGTGACCACAGCAAGTTACACTGAGAACTTGACAATTGGGAGGAGGCAAGGTGTGGTGGTTTGAATATGCTGGGCCCCAGGATTGGCACTATTAGAAGGTATAGCCTTGTTGAAGTAGGTATGTCCCTGTGGACATGGCCTTTGAGACCCTCTTCCTAGATGCCTAGAATTCCCACTCCTGTTCAGCTTTGGAACAAGATAGTGAACTCTCAGCTCCTCCAGTGTCATGCCTGCCCAGGTGCTGCCCTGCTCTCACCTTGATGATATGGACTGAACTTCTGAACTTGTAAGCCAACCCCAATTAAATGTCCTTATAAGAGTTGCCTTGTGGGGCTGGAGAGATGGCTCAGCGGGTAAGAGCACTGACTGCTCTTCCAAAGGTCCTGAGTTCGGATCCCAGTAACCACATGGTGGCTCACAACCACCCATAATGAGATCAGACACCCTCTTCTGGTGTGTCTGAAGAGAGCTACAGTGTATTTCTCCGGAGCGAGTGGGGTATGAGCAAGCGGGCTGGAGCAAGCAGACCCGGAGTGAGTGGGCCATCCTGAGTTCAATTCCCAGCAGCCACATGATGGCGCATGGTCATCTGTACAGCTATAGTGTACCCATACACATAAAATAAAAAAAAAATTAAATTAAATTAAATTTAAAAAAAGAGTTGCCTTGGACAGGGCAGTGGTGGCACATGCCTTTAATCCCAGCACTTGGGAGGCAGAGACAGGCGAATTTCTGAGTTCGAGGCCAGCCTGGTCTATACAGTGAGTTCCAGGACAGCCAGGGCCATATAGAGAAACCCTGTCTTGAAAAACCAAAAAAAAAAAAAAAAGAAAAAAGCAAAAAAAAAAAAAGAGTTGCCTTGGTCATGGTGTCTGTTCATAGCAGTAAAACCCAACTAAAACACATTATTACACACACACACACACACACACACACACACACACACACACACCAGAGGACTGTTTCAGTCAAGACAGAACAAGTGTAAAAGTCCTAGAGTGAAAGCAAGTCTGAAAAATAGAAAACAAAAAACAAAAACAAAGAACAAATAAAGAGTGCATTGTAGCTGAGATGCTGCCAAGGAAAGAGAGAGAAAGAGGCAACATTACAGACATAATAGCAAGAATGGAATCTGATCAAGACAGGCTTTGGGAATGAAAAAATACCACCCACCCCCGTCGAATAAGGAATACAGTCATGAATCTTATTTTACAGCTATGCCTAGATCTTGTCCCTCACCCCACTATTTTCAAAACATGTGTTGTTACTGATATTTTTATGGGACAATTAAGGGTCTAAGCACCCACAAAAGTGAGTTAGGCATAGAGGTCACATCACGTATTGTGTACACCAGTTGTCATCACATGTCAGGGCTATGACGATGACTCGTGCACAATTTACAAAAACATCGAGAGCTCTGAAAATGTCAGAGTGTTTAACCCTCCCCTAGAAGTAAACAGCTGCCCGAGTCACATGCCTGAGACCCTTAAGCCGAATGCTTGTTGTGATGAGCTAGTTTTTATTTACCCACATGTGCCATTCATATTGCCTGCAGTGATGTGTGTTTGGCTGGAAGGTGTGGCCCAGACTCTTGTAAGACAGTGCACAGTACATGGACTGTGCTCAAATCCATCTGAATCCTGATACACACCTGGTCATCACAGATTCAGTCATACTTAGGTGTGGTACGGAGGGGCAAGGACTGTGTGCTGCTAAGGTTAGGGCAGGTGAGAGTCCTGTTTACACCCACTGTGTTTTGTTGGCCTGGATTCCAGTTTCACAGTAAAGTCAGACATCTGACATCCAGCTACTGACTTCTGCCAGGAGAAAGGGAGCCTTTCTGGTGACAGGCAGCTTCTTCAGGTCACGACTAACCCAAAAGTTGTTAGGGTGACAGCAGCTGCTGAAGTTGTTAGGGTGGCAGCACCTGCTGAAGTTGTTAGGGTGACAGCAGCTGCTGAAGTTGTTAGGGTGGCAGCAGCGGCTGAAGTTGTTAGGGTGGCAGCACCTGCTGAAGTTGTTAGGGTGGCAGCAGCTGCTGAAGTTGTTAGGGTGGCAGCAGCTGCTGAAGTTGTTAGGGTGACAGCAGCGGGTGAAGTTGTTAGGGTGGCAGCAGCGGGTGAAGTTGTTAGGGTGGCAGCACCTGCTGAAGTTGTTAGGGTGACAGCAGCTGCTGAAGTTGTTAGGGTGGCAGCAGCTGCTGAAGTTGTTAGGGTGACAGCAGCGGGTGTTTTTGTCATGAGTGCTGACTCAGAGTTCCAGCCACCACCACATTCACCCTGTGGTCGAAGTCTTAGGTGCAGGCCAGTTCAACAACATGGAAGTGAGTTGTCATGAAAGCAATATTTTGTTCTGTGTTTAACAAGCTTAAAAAGCTCATCAACCCACCTGGCACAGACACCCAGCATTTACCCATTTATGTGAGCAGACAATGGACAGCCAGCATTGTGGGGATAATAACTAACTGTGACTGTGCTCCCTGGCAAAGCAGAGGATTCTGTGAGGGAACCAAAGGAAGCCACGGACAGGATGGAGCCCAAGCTTTGGGAGCCTCAGCCTTCAAGGACACAGCAATGGGTATAGGAGAGTGTAGCCACCCTCAATTAATTACTGGGTCAAGGTTACCTGATACGGTTAGTCCAGGAATTAAACGAGACAACCAGACTCAGGCTGGAAGGGCCACAGCCAGACTGTGACAATGTTATTGAGAGCAATCAGACTTTTTATACCCTTATCAGAAAGAGAATATGATGGCAATTGCAAGGATCAATATGGTAGCAGTTGCCAGGATACAATGATGTTTGCAAGCTATATAGGGTACACAATTTATTTTTCTGTCAAGCTTCTATGCTTCCTTCAGTTCTGAGGGGACATCCAGAGAAACAAAGGAAGCTGAGTGCTTCACCGGCTGAGGGAGGATGCTGCTTTCTCAGGAACTGAAAGGCACGCAGTGCCCCAGGAGCCTGGGACTCTACCTTGAGGAACTTATGGCGCATGCCTCTCAAGGCAGCTAGACCAGGCTAACTCCATGGCTCCCTGCAGGAAGAGAGAAGCTGGCACTTGGGGCCTAGCACTGTGGTTTCAAGAAATTGTAGCTTAAATCTCTTCAGAGATGTCATTCACCCAAGAGAGCCAAATTGTTACTACATTCTACTGTCTCTTAATATCTTAGGGCTAGATTATCTTGAAAAAGTTAAACACCTGGTCTCTTTGGTTTGAATTTTTTTTAAGGTGAATGTGCTTTCAAGAAAATGATAAGGACAGTTAGAGAAACCTGAAAGTAGTCTGTAGATTAGATCATGGTCGGATAACAAGGTTAATTTGCTTATTTGGAAAACTGTCCTGTAATTATGTAAGAGAATTGTCTTAATTTTAGGCAGTAAACACTGAAGCATCCTCTCCGGCTCTATCAAGATAGCATAGGTGATTTGCCAGCCCTAGAAACCTAGTTGGAAAAATCTAAAAGCAAGCAGTCTGCCTCTAAGGAGGGCCCTCCTGCTGTGTCATCCTCTGTAGGAAAGGACAAGAAGGTAACAAAGAGCATAGAGCCTCAGCCCATTAACCATCCACCATGAGGGTGCAGCCTGATTACAGAGCCTCGGCCCACTAACCATCCGCCATGAGGTGCAGCCTGAGCACAGAGCCTCAGCCCACTAACCATCCGCCATGAGGGTGCAGCCTTCTTGGCTTGAATACTGCCAAGACTGACTTAGTGGAGACTAAATTTCCCACACACACTCTTAAGGACACCGGTTGAGATAAAAGATTGCTTTGTTTCAAGGCAGGTCTACTAAATTAGACCTACTGGAAATACAATTGTGTAGGAACTAGGTCTGGGCAATCTCAGACATGCTGAAAGTCTGAGAATAAATGAGCTATCCTTACCATTCACCATGTGAGCCACACACTCACCACTAGCCTTCCAGAGAAGCCCCGGCCATACCCAGACCCACCTGAGCCCGAGTCTTCATCTGTGACCCAGCCAGGTGAGTTCTAACACCCTTACACCAAGGATCCAGAAACCCTGCTAAGGAACAGGCCTTGTTTATCAAATATGAACAGTGTTTTTTTTTTTTTCTTTTCTGACTCCTTGGTGGCCCTCTAAGGCCAGAAGTAAGGGAGGATAGAGACGGTCCACCTCAGAAAACAGAGCCATCGTTTCTAAATTGTGCCCCTTTCTGCTCAGTGTGAGTGGGAAATGACTGCCCTTACATGGATGTGAGATCTGGGCAGGACTCTGCACTCTTCCTTCCCCATTTAGTTTCTGCACAGGTCATGCCGCCCCAGGGTACACAGTCACGATGCTGCTGCAGAGGCTTAAAGCTGGCTCGGGCAGTTCTCAACATGGAGCCAGAACTGAAGGGCCAGACAGGCATGCATGCAACCCCGCCTAGGACAATGAAGCTGCCTATGGTGCAGGACCAGATGTGTCAGCTGAGAAAAACAATATCGCCTCCTTTTTTCTCAACATTTACCAAAATCAAAAGGAAAAAAAGCTTCTTCCTATTGTTCTAATAGAATTTTCCATGAGATACTAGCCTTTAAGGGGGCAAGGAGTATAAGTAAATTTTGTAACATTCTCTGTGTAGCCCTGGCTGTCCTGGAACTCACTCTGTAGACCAGGCTGGCTCCGCCTGCCTCTGCCTCCCAAGTGCTAGGATTAAAGGTGTGTGCCACCACTGCCCGGTGGAAGGTAATTTTCAAGTGCAAGTTGGTTTGAATATGCCTCTGAAGAAATGTTAATGTGTCCTGGAATTTTTTTTAAGATTTATTTTATTTATTTTATGGGTATGAGTACATTGTAGCTGTACAGATGGCCATGAGCTATCATGTGTGTGGCTGCTAGGAATTGAACTCAGGACCTCTGCCGGGAACGATCACTCCAGCCCCACTTGCTCCAGCATAATTCACTGTAGCTGTCTTCAGACACACCAGAAGAGGGCATCAGATCTCATTATGGGTGGTTGTGAGCCACCATGTGGTTGCTGGGATCTGAACTCAGGACCTTCAGAAGAGCAGTTGGTACTCTTACCCGCTGAGCCATCTCACCAGCCCTTATTCTTGCTTCTTACTCTTACTCCTGCTTCCCCTCTTGCTTCTCTTTTGCCCTCTTGGGCTCTTCCCTTCCCCTCTCTCCACGTGCTCATGGTCTGCCTCTATTCTCTACTCTCTGCCTCTACTACCCTCTTAACTCCCCTCTCCATGCCATGAATAAACTCTATTCTATACTATACCATCGTGTGGCTGGTCCCTTATGGGGAAGGGATGCCTTGGCATAGGCCCACTGAGGCTCTCTCTTCCCCCATACCTCTCACCCACACCCCCACAAGACATATCTTATATTTCTTTATCTTTTTATAAACACATCAGTTTGGTTCCATAAATGGAATATTAAATGGAGAAGAAAGACAAGTGTAAAAACACAGGTGTGAAAAAAAAAAGAATCTTGGCAGAACTTCTGAAGGACTTGGAAAATCTACTTCCAGTCTCTGCTAGGAAACTTACCTAGGGGAATTCGGTCCTTTGGTTGGGAACAAAGAAGGTATTCTTTGTCTGCCTTGTGAAGATCAGCGTATGGCACCTGGAGAGGATTTGCTCTTTCCCATCCCTTCAGACTCAGTCTCACGCTAGCAGAAATCCAGCATCACTTCCTCCATCCTTTGCGTCCTCTTCCCTTTCAGAACAGGTTCTGAGTGGCTTGAATTGCCTGGGTTTTTGTGACATCATTAACTGCTTTCCCAGATCTCACTTTTATACCAGTGACATGATCTGAATGCCTTTGTCGTCCCCTACCCACCCACCACGCTAATTGTACATTGAAATCTTGATCTGCAAGATGCCATTCGAAGGTTGGGACTTTGGGAGGTGACTAAGTGATAAGAGTGGATTCCCTTGGATTGGGATTAATGCCCTACTGATGAAGTTTTAGAGTTTCCTCTATCATTATGGATTCAGTGAGAAGAATCCATCTATCCTCATCAGACACCAAATCTGCTGGTACCCTAAGCTTGGTCTTCTTATCTCCCAAACATAGAGAACAATTTTCTGTTAGCCAGGAGATTCCCACTGCTTTGTTTTCTAAAAAATAGAGAAGGAATATGTTTGGTGGAGGTATAGTAAGGTGTGGGGGGAGGGGTGCCTCATTGGCCCCATGAGGCATCCCTTCCCCCTGAGAGACCAGCCACAAAATGGTATAGTATAAAATAGAGTTTATTCAGAGCATGAGGAAGGGAGTTGACAAGATAGTAGAGACAGAGAAAGGCAGAGAGAGAGAGAGAGAGAGAGAGAGAGAGAGGGAGGGAGGGAGGGAGGGAGGGAGGGAGAGTAGAGGAGTAGAGGCTGGCCATGAGCACATGGAGGGGGGTGGAATGGGGAGAGAGGGGAGCAGGGAGCAAGGAAGCAGAGAGAAAGGAGGGGGAAGCAGCCCTTTTTATAGTGAGTCAGGCACACATGGCTGTTGCCAGGTAACTGTAGGGCAGAGCCTAGACTCACCCTGCAGCATTATGCTGCAGGACCCTGAACATACTAACTAACCTCTGATACACTGTTACTCTCTCAAGGGATCTGAGCCTCTCGACTCTGACCAAGCCTCTTTGTTTAAGCCCTCCCTCAGCTGTCCCTGGCCAAGAAGAAGGCCTGAGACAACACAGGCATTGCCTGACCACCTCATCTTGATCAGCGCTTATCAGTCCACACAGTCCGGACCTGCTGACCTTCTGGATTCCCTTTCTCTAGAACTCTCCTTCCCACCTTGTTGTCCTTCAAATCACAAAATGCAAGAAGCATCTCTTTCAGGAAAGCTTTCTTACTCTGACAATCTAAGTTAGAGCTCCCCTAAACCCGGTCCCAGTCTGCAAGTTGTTCTCCATGTGACACATGCTAAAACAAGAGTGAGGAAGGCTTACAATGCTTTAACATTATCACGACACCCAGGCACCGATCCATAGACTCTTATCTGATTTTCTTCAGAACAGTTCAGATGTTATCAAACTCAAAGTATCAGTCATAAAATCCAAGTTGCACAGGAACACAGGAGGATGGTGGTCATTGGGCACACATCAAGGATGAGAGACCGTGGTCTGGCGCATACACTGCACTGCAGGCCTTTTTTCCCAAGGATTTATCACAGATGGTTGCTTTATGAATTTTTATGTTTTCCCTCTCTTATGTCTCCCACATAAGAGTATTAACCTTGTTTGTGATTTTTTTTCCTTATCTTACGACTCCCAGATATAAGTATTAGCAACTCCATATTAAAATCTTAATGTTGCTTAGTACTTGGAATGTACTGGATAAATGTGTCTGGTTAGTAAGTGGAGATGGTGAAGCGCTTGGGACTTGTTGCTGATTTTAATCTGTGGTCCTCTCAATAAATTTATCAAGCTCAGTAAACCACCTTTTGCTGCTACCCAACTTTGCGGATTGGGTATTGAGAATGGGTGGAAGAATAATGATTTTATATCAGGTTTCCATGACAGGATAGGTAGATACTGAAAATTAAGTAATGTCATCCTAAGAGTACAAAAAAAAAAAGAGGTGTCTTTGGCAGCCTGCATTTTTTTAAGATTTATTTATTTATTTTATGTATATGAGTACACTGTAGCTGTACAGATGGTTGTGAGCCTTCATCTGGTTGTTGGGAATTGAATTTAGGAGTCTGCTCACTCTGGTTGGCCCCACTTGCTCAGTCCTGCTCATTCTGGCCCAAATATTCATTTATTACTATTATTAATATGTAAATACTGTAGCTGTCTTCAGACACACCAGAAGAGGGCATCAGATATCGTGGATGTTTGTGAGCCACCCTCTGGTTGCTGGGATTTGAACTCAGGACCTTTGGAAGAGCACTCAGTGCTCTTATCCACTGAGCCATCTCATTTTTAACCATCCATTGTTGGATACCACCAATTTGTTTCTTTTTGTTTGTTTGTTTTTTGTTTGTTTGTTTTTGATTTTCAAGACAGGGTTTCTCTGTATAGCCCTGGCTGTCCTGGAACTCACTCTGTAGCCCAGTCTGGCCTCGAACTCAGAAATCCGCTTGCCTCTGCCTCCCAAGTGCTGGGATTAAAGGTGTGGGCCACCACCACCCTGCACCAATTTGTTTCTTTTGGTGTCTATACTTGACTGTAATAAAGCAACATTGTAAACTATATTTGACTGTAATAAAGCAACATTGTAAACTATTATTGCTCTTACAGAAGCAGAGCTGCTTCTGTGTCAACTCTGTGTTCTCTTTCCCCACCTGCCTAGGAGCCCAGGGTCTTTGTCCCTAGCTGTTTTGCTGATAAAATGGAGAGAATGGGGCTGGCATTAAGCTGCTAGCTTGGCTTCTGGCAGCTGCTGGACCTCAGAGCATAATTCCCTCCCAAGTGGGTTATCAGAATCAAACACCCTGAGCTAATCAGAATTTCAAAGGATGCAGATATCCAGTTTAATTTAAGAGGATTACTCTGAACCAGGTCTCGCTAAGACGCTTGGACATTGGGCCCCCTAACTATTTGCTCAGGGGCATCAGACGCAGCTGGAGTATTGAACTTTTTCCAAGAAAGAAAAGAAAATGTAATACTGTGGAAAGTGGAAAGTTGCATGCTGGAAGTCTGAGCCGGTGCTCTAAGGTGGGAACCAAGGCGCTGTGGGCTCCATAGTCTTCTCTGATGAAAGGGAGGAGATTGGACCAGGTGACCTCTTAGATGTCTTCCAGCTGCGAAATTCCCCAGGTCTAATCTCTAAGGCTCCTACTTGCTGGAAAATTGAGGGAAAAAAGGACTCGATTCCTCCAGGCAGCAGGCTTCAAGAATACTAAGGAGCCCAGCATCTGCTCCCTGCCCTCAGTGTGGTGCAGAAAGAGGTGGCAGAGGTTGTGCTTAGATGAAAGTCTGCATCTCCTGCCCACTGAGTTTAAATTCTCTTCTGGAAAATCTGAGGAATAGTGTTTCCCTCCTGCCCAGCTGCGCTGGCTTGTTTTTTATATCAACATAAGCTAGAGTCATTTTGGAAGAGTGAGCCTCAAATGGAGAGAATGCTCTCACTAGGTCGGCCTGATGGAGAAAGTCCAATCCCCCAGGCCCTGGGCAAGTGCTCCAGAACAAAGCGTGCTAATCAAGCGACTGGATCGAGCCAGTAAGCAACAGTCCCCCAAGCATCTGTATCAGCTCCTGCCTCCAGGCCCCTGCCCCGATCTTCTTCAGTAATGAACTGTGTGTGATGTGAAGCTGTAAGCCCAAATAAACAAACCCTTTCCTTCCCATGTTGATTGGGTTGTGGTGTTTTAGCTCAGCAACAGAAATCCTGACCAAGACACCAGTAGTATTGTGAAGATGAACTTCCTTAGGAAATCTCCTGACAGATTCACTCTTCATTCCACAGAAGTAAGTGTGAATACCAATTTAGCTACTGTCATGATTCATAATGTAAATATTTTTGGAGACAGAGGTTTGCCAAAGGGGTTGTGTGACCCACAGGTTGAGACCATCTTTAAACCCCCACTTCTGGATTCTCCTTGTTCATAGCAACATTTGAGAGCCACTCATAAGGTTAATTATACGATAGTATCAAAAGGTATTCTGTATCCAAGCAGGAGTCTGGAGAGATGACTCAGGGTTTGGAGCACTGCACATGCTGCTCTTGCAGAGGGCCCTGTTTTATTACCACAGCACCTACTTGGTGATTCACAACCATCTGGAACATGTGTATTTATATATGCAGATAAAACACTCAGATGCATAAGATTAAAATTAACACACATACATTTAAAAACCACATAAACTTCTTATCTGTTTGTTTTATTTTTTATTTTATTTTCTCGTTTGTTTGTTTGTTGAGACATGGTTTCTAGCTCTGGCTGCCCTGAAACTCACTATGTAGACCAGGGTGGCCTTGAACTTACAAAGATATGCTTGCCTCTCCTTCCCAAGTGCTGGGATCAAAGGTGTATACCACTAAGATATACAGGCAATGTTTTCTTATTAAAAGTCAAAATTAGCTGGGTGGTGGTGGCGCACGCCTTTAATCCCAGCCCGTGGGAGGCAGAGGCAGGCAGATTTCTGAGTTCAAGGCCAGCTTAGTCTACAGTGTGAGTTCCAGGACAGCCAAGACTACACAGAGAAACCCCTGTCTGGAAAAAAAAAAAAGAAACAGAAAAAAAGTCAAAATTATCAAGAATAGATGTGATTGCACAAGCAGAATATCATTATGAGGAAATATTTGATTTTATAAAATTTAGTAGTTTACTCTTTATATCATAATTTTAATTGTAGTTCCATTTGATTATTAAGATTAATGTTTTTGTCTTCAGATAGCTGAACTTATATGTATGTAAAGTATACAACCCAATGATTGGATTACATATTGTGGAAAAAAAGTCACCAGAATTATATGATTACTACATCTGCACACAATTGCCACCTTGAGTGTGCTTGAGTGTGTGTGTGTGTGTACACATGCCCCTACACATGAGTGCTGGAGCACACACACATGCATGTGCAGCACATGAACTGTGTTCACAGTATAATGTGTTTGATCTCCAGAGCTTGCATCTTTCATAACTGAACCTTGTACTATTGACTCACATGTCCCGATTCTGCCTTGCCCCACCTGTAGAAAACACCATTCTATGGGATTTTGACAGTGAGTTAAGAGCACACAGGTGTTTCTGCACCAGGATTATTTCACTTAACACTGCGCTCTCAACCTTCCTAACACTGCAACCTTTTAGTACAATTCCTCATATTGTGGTGACCTCCGATTATTAAATTATTTTTATTGCTATTTCCTAACTGTAATTTTGCTACTGTTATGAAAATATAAATGTAATCAAATAAAAATGTTAATGTAAATATCTGTGTTTTCCAGTCGCCTTAGGTAACCTCTGTGAAAAGGTCATTTAACTCCAGAGGGGCCATGACCCACAGGTTGAGAACCACATTAATAACACACTGTCCTCCGGGTTCATCTAAGTTTCAGAAGGCAGGCTTCTTTCTCTGTAAGACTGAAAGGCATTCTGATGTTTCTGTCTAGACAGCCTCGGCTTCTTATTTATATTGTCAATTGAGATACATGCTGCCTGGCATGGCTTTATTGGGGTTTGTTCTTTTATCATCTGGAAATAAAAATCTGGAGAAAGAAAAGTGTCTTTAGGCTGTTGGTTCCTACACTTAATTTTCTTTAAATCTTATAGATTCCTCTTCTCATTACATTTCACACTAGAAATGACATGTTCTCGAATATGGTGAGATGTTTAGCTGAGCTCTCTTGTCCCTTGTCATCTTTAGGGAGATGGATGTGCCCTAAATGAACTCCAAGGACAGACCTGACCACGGAACTGATTTCACGTGTGACATCCAACAGCTTTCCATTTCTATTTCTCTGATTCAAATAAGCTGCCAAGCCCAATGACAGAAGTCTAAGTACTCGACACAAAAAAAGGTGAAGCTTTTACATGCTGTGTCTATCTGTTGTTCTTCCTGTGACAATGAACCCACTCAAGGTAAGTGCTGGACTGAAGGTGGCCTGGATCAGCTTTCTGTCATAAACACACACTGCTGAGGGTCAGATCTCAGGTCTCAGATCCACCACCAAGACCTATTCATCTTTTGACTCCAGCAGGAAGTGCTGACAGCCAAACACTCTGACACTGCCTGTCTCTCCTGTAAAAGGCCAGGTCAGACATCAGACAAACACCTCTTCTCCACACGCAAGCCTAAGGCCTCTTGACAGCCCTGAGAGGAAAGGGGTAGCAATACCTTACATAGTTCGAGCATTTTGTATCTGCTAAGCTCTACCCAAACAGCGTGTAGATTATAATGACCAATCTTTACAGCAGCCATAACAGCTGCTGTAAATAATATTGGCATAATATTGGCAGTCTTAGTTAGGGTTTTACTGCTGTGAACAGACACCATGACCAAGGCAACTCTTATAAGGACAACATTTAACTGGGGCCGGCTTACAGGTTCAGAGGTTCAGTCCATTATCATCAAGGCAGGAACATGGCAGCGTCCAGGCAGGCATGGTGCAGGAGGAGCTCAGAGTTCGAAATTTTCATCTGAAGGCCACTAGGAGAAGACTGGTTTCCAGGCCATTAAGATGAGGGTCTTAAAGCCTACACCCACAATGACACACCTACTTCAACAAGGCCACACCTCCTAATGGTGCCAGGCATATACAAACCATAACCTTGGTTTTATCCATTCTGATACTCCTTTTAAAGTGTCATAAGTTAAATGCCTTTATGGCCAAAAAGGCAAGCCATACAAAGCGAACAAGGTAAAACAATAGTGTGGTGGCCTTAATGTTTATAGTTCTCCAAAATTCCTGTGAGGAACAGCCTGATTTTACTCTTCTAACAGGACAGTTTTTAAAAAGGGTGTGGCGATCTGAAGAAAAACCGCCCCCCACAGCCTCATGTATCTGAAGACTTGGTCCCGGTTGCCTTCCAACAGCAGAGGGCCACTGAAGAAAGCCAAGGTGGGACACCCTATTAGAAAGTACCCAGTAAGAAAAAGTTGGAGAGACCTCAGCTGGAGCTGAGGTTCAGGTGGTAGAGAGCTCACCTAAAGTGTGCTAGACTCTGGGTTCTTTCTCTAGTGTTGCATAAAACAGGTGTGATAGAGCACAGTGGTAATCCCAGGAGCCAGGAAGTGGAGAGGGGTCAAAAGTGCTAGGTCATCCTTAGCTATGCCTCAAATCCAAGGCCTGCTTGGGCTATAAAAGATTGGCGGGGGGCGGGGGGCAGGGCAAGAGGAGAAGGAAGAGGAAGAGGAGAAGGGAAAGGAGGACGAATAGGATAAGGAGGAGGAGAAATTGTTCTTGGAAGGGAAAAACTAAACACCTGCTGCTTCCTGAAAGAATAGAAAATGACTACCCAAACTCAAAAGGTAGGATCAATATTTTTTTTATATAAAGGGCCACCTAGGAACCATTTGAGGCTTGGTGGGCTACATGGTCTATATAGAAACAATTCAACTCCTAGGTTTGGGGCTTGAAAGTAGCCATTACACTCTATAAACAAATAAAGGCAGCTATGTTCGAGTAAAACTATTTTCAGGAGCAGGTGGTAGGCTGGATGTGGCCCATGGGTTTGCTTTATTAAACTGTGCTCTGGGGCCAGCAGCCCAGAATAAGGAGAATCTGGCAGCACTGTGCAACCCACAAAGGCTAACTCCCCTTTAGCTCCCCGCATGCCTGCGGAGCGCAAAATCAGCTGGAGCTGATGTCGCTCACTTAGAGCCTTCCTTGGCTACTCTCTCCTCCTCACTCCTCCAGATTCCTGCCCTGCAGAGGTAAGAAACTCGTCAATGAACCAGGATAGACCAAGAGAAAAGGAAGCAACCCTCAGTCTGCCTACAGCCTTTTACCACAGCCTACAGCCTTTTACCACAGCAAGCAGAGGAACCCAAGCTGGGTTCGGGACAGATAGAAACTTCAGTCCAGAGAGCCTGGACAAAGTCCTTGATAGAGATGCTGTTTCTTTTCTAAAATGAACTCCGATAGATGCATTTATTATGTAAGAGTAGGCAGAAAAAGTCATTTTTGAAGGAAGGAAAGATGGTTACATTTTTACTAAAACACATTTGCTCTTTGAAAACATTTGCTCTTTGGTTACATATTCAGTCATAGAACCAGGATTTTTTTTCCTGTAGGTAATGGAAAAGTAAATGATGCTGTCATCCATCCCCATCCCTTTTGGCAAACTCTTGACATAAGCAGTTTGCTCAGTACTGTCCATGTCCCTGATTCATCTGTGTATCCAGTTTCTCCAACTGTCCACGATAGGTACTAATTATACAGGATGACTGAGGTTTGTTTGTGCTTCAGAAAATACCATGAATAATGTATTCCTCCTTCTACTAATGTTCACATGCCCAGGGGGATGAATTTAATTCTCCACAGGTAGGGAAGGCTTCCAAAGATTTTCATCATGGGAGAATGAGGTAGGATAGTACTGGCAACCCTGCATGTGACATGCCTGGGACAGAGCCCATGTCTAATTGTGAACAGCACTGGTCAGCTCATTTTAAGCTCTTGGGCCACTGCCTGCTGAAGGTCAATGGGACGGGTGATTTCTCTTACTCCAGAATATAATGCAATGGCCCATTTGCAGGGATGAGCCAGGAGAACTGAAGTGGACTTGATTATTAACCCTCAGTCAATAGAGGTGCAGCCAGTCATATGAAATGCTGAGTTTTGCTGAAGAAATGGAAGACAGTTTGGTTGGTGTCTTAGTTAGGGTTTTACTGTTGTTAACAGACACCATGACCAAGGCAACTCTTATAAGGACAACATTTAATTGGGGCTGGCTTATGGGTTCAGAGGTTCAGTCCATTATCATTAAGGCGGGAACATGGCAGCATCTAGGCAGGCATGGTGCAGGAGGAGCTGAGAGTTCTACATCTTCATCTGAAGGCTGCTAGAAGAATACTGGCTTCCAAGCAGCTAGGATAAGGGTCTTAAAGTCCACATCTACTCTAACAGGCCCACTCCAACAGGACCACACCTTCTATAAATGCCACTCCCTAGGTCAAGCATATACAAACCCTCACGATTGGCTTTAACTCTGTTTTCTGAGCTGTAGACTCTAAATCAGAAGCGTTGTATTCTGTTGCTCACAGGGATGCCTCACAGTGGCTGTGACAACACAAGGTTATCCCATGCCCACTCTCTAGCAGCATGTGCATCACTCCCCTGACTTCCTTGTTTCCAGCTCGCTTAGGAAGTAAATTCTACTTGATCCAGGATTGAACTGTTCCCTAGCAACTTTACTCTTGAGCACATGGAATTTTCTTCTCTGCCTGATGGTTGCTTCCAAGAGGATGGACAAGGTGACTGTCACAAATCTGTACAGTTCCCGGGACTTCACTCATATCATACCACATTTACTTGAGCCATCTAAAAATTCCATCATAGCCATTCCAAAACAATGATGGAGAGAAAAACCAAGAAGGCCATTGCTGGTTACAGAATCCCTAGCTGACATCTAAAGCAACTAAGTATGTATTTTTTGAGATCCTTGCATCTAAGTAATATTGGCTATTCATCTAAGCTAGTGGGAAAGTCATTGAGAACCAGCACTCCCCCCATTTTAGTAACATGTGATGGTCAGAATAGAAGGTTTCCTGAGTGGAGTGGAGACTCCTGCAATCCAGTCCTCAGTCCTAAGGAGGCAGAAGCAGAGAGGACTAAGAAGTTCAAGGCTGGCTTTCATTGTTTCTCAAAAAACGATGCTTTTGATGATATTCGGGTTTTCTCTTTAAAGGAATGGATTGGCCGTGTGGTGGTGGCGCACGCCTTTAATCCCAGCACTTGGGAGGCAGAGGCAGGTGGATTTCTGAGTTCAAGGCCAGCCTGGTCTACAGAGTGAGCTCCAGGACAGCCAGAGCTACACAGAGAAACCTTGTCTTGGAAAAAACAAAAACAAAACAAAACAAAATAAAGGAATGGATTGTATGAAAGATTATTAAAGTTTTATTTTCAGGTTTGGGTTGAAAGGTGCCACACCCACTTGTTTACTCCAGTAAAGTCTGCTTGTCAGGTGTACAACTTCAAAGGGAGTTTGCCTCCTGGGTGTTCAGTCAGTCGTTGGCATCTCCTAACTCAGACGTGTTCCAGATTGGTCTTTCCAATATTCAACATGCCTTCTTATTCAGGCGTAAAGGTGCCCCAAGAAATGATTCAAAAATAGTTAAAACTAAGATTAAACATTGTTCCCTGGCCAGCACAGCATTCCAATATATCCTAATTTATTACCAAGCTGTCGTTAGCTTGGAATTTCTCACAAGGATACTGCCTTATCAGACAGGTTGTCCTCAGAGTTAGGAATAGAGGTCAGGCACTATTGCTAACTGTAAACATAGTTAGAATTCTCAGAGCAGTCCCACAGAAGACAGAATTGTTTTTCATACCAGAGAGTAATTGAAGGGCTTCCCTCACTTAAGGGCATTCTCAGGAACTGCTAGAATGGGACTTCCTGGTGCTTGCCTCAGACAGACCCAGAGAATTAGCTTGGGACTGCCAAGATAACCCCAGTGGGAAGGGCACCACTGTTCTTCCACTTTGCACCTGGATGCCTGATCTTACTGACCTTGATGTGACCGTCACTTGCCTGCATGACTTCTGTCTTACTGTCTTACTGACCTTGATGTGGCCCTCACCTGCCTATGTGACTTTTGTCATTCCCCCTGTTTTCTGTATACTATATAAGCCTGGTTTTCACTTTGTGCACATACATTCATTCAGATTCGAGATTTGAGCATTTGAGACAGAGCATTCGAGCTTCGAGCCTCACGAAGTCTGCAGCCCCCTGGGCCCAGAGTACCCGGGCCCAGGGGGTGCAGCGCCTGTCCAGAAGAGGTGGCTGCTTTAGACCCAGTGTGTTTCAGGTGGCCTCAGATATACCCTGACCGTTGAACTGCCAGATTTTTCATCTCTTTTTCGTAATGACTGTAAAAGTCTGATGCCATTTTTGACAAATACACTCAGACTCAGCACTTCCTTGTGTCAACTCTGTTTGTCATCCACCGAATTCTTTGCCCACCTGACCAGAACTCTACTCATCCCATGGGACAAGAGGTCCCTGCAGCAACCTAGGCCGTGGCAGAAAGGACTATCTTTAATTTTCTTTAAATGTATGGGTGTTTAACCTGCATATATGTCTGTGCACTGCATGCATGCCTGGTACTCACAGAGGCCACAAGAGGGCATTGGCCTCCCTAGAACATTGTGAGTAGCCACGTGGGTGCTCTTAGCTGCTGAGCCATCTCTTGTTCAGTACTAGTACCAGTAAGTACTATTTTTAGAAGATTACAAACTAGTTAAATGTTCACCCTACTATACCATTCATTCAACATTTCTTCTCTTATATTTTTGGTTGTGAGTCTAGCCTTTAACAGCTGAGCCATCTCTCCAGCCCTCAACATTTCTTCTCTGGTTTTGATTTATCAAGAATTGTGAGGAGCCTACCGCTTCCAAATGATAATCTGGACTAGGGCTCCCCAGAAAGAGAGACCGTCCCTGCTCCCAGTTCTCATCTGCTGCACCTAGCCCAACATTCTCAGAGGGTGAAAGGGTATCTGAGAGATGAGAAAATTACTCCAGAGCAAATTCACAAGTGGTCTGATAATAGCCTTCCTGTCAAAGTAAATTGGGATCAACAAAGATAAAGAGAAAACATCATGCAAAAGTCTAGAGTACATTTCAGACAGAAGGAAGGATTTGTGCAAAGGGCCCAGGGTTAAAAACAGATGATGGAGAATGTAAAGAAGCTTAATGTATCTGGAGCCTTCAAAGTAAGGATGGTAAACAAGTGAGAGATAGGGTATGTATAGTGAACATTTACCAATAAAGAATGAGGACTTCCATTCCTGGGGCTGGAGGCGTGGCTTAGAGGTTAAGAGCACTGGCTGTTCTTCCCGAGGACCTGGGTTCAATTCCCAGCAACCACATGGAAGCTTACAACTGTCTGTAACTACAGGATCCAACACCTTCACACAGATAGATATGCAGGCAAACACCAATACACATAAAATAAAATAAAAAATAGATTAAAAAAGAATGAAGACTTTGGATTTTATCATAGTACAGACAGTAAGATAGACAATGGAGCTTTATGTTAATTGGTATTATGTCACTATGACAAAAATACTGATACAATCAATGTATAAATAAGGTTCATTTCCATTTAGTTTTGAAGGACTCAATGTGTGGTGACTTGGGCACTTGTTGGGGACCTGTACTGTGATAGTACATCAGGACAGGAACACACAACAGAGGAAATGGCTCATCTCAAAGGCTGGATGCCAAAGACTTAGAAAGAGTGGTAGGGTATTGGGTACCCACACTTTCAATGACCTAACTTCTTCCCTCTCCCACTTAATGGTTCAGCTTTCCAATGGAATGGGAGAGGCTGGGGACCAAGCATTGAATGCATTAGGAGACATTTCAGATCCAAATTAGAATAGGAACTAACTCAGGAGAACATTACAACCATAGCCTGGTCTACACTTCAGCCATTGTGTTCCAGCTGCTGGTGCAAGGGAGGATTAAAAAAAAATGGGAGAAGAAAAAGCCATCCAGAGTTGTCTCGGCCTTCCGCACTCCAGCTGCTGATGTCTTAGATGAGGACAGAAATGTGGATAGAGGAACAGGGAAGGATTCTGGGAGGGCTCGGGAAGTAGGAAGCAGGAACCAAGAGTAACCTCCTCATAAGGCAGGATTGTGCACGCTCACTAAGGGGCTGTGGTAGGAGTAGTGGAAGTAGAAGAAAGGAGGCAGGTGCCTCCTGAGCACCTGGATGGCATGGGTCACTTACTAGATTACACTGTACTGAACTTGGCCGGAGTGAAGTGAGCCAAGAGTAGAAGAAGTTGCTTCGAGTGTGTTAGGTTTGTGATACTGTCTGAAGGTTCAAATAGAGATATTAGGTAGTCAGACTGAATTCTATGCTGGAAAAAAAGTGTTGAGTTACAAATACACAAATGGTATATAAGACTATGAGGTCTGGAGGGCTCAGCAAGGGGACAGGAATGACGGTGAAGAAAAAGTTTGAGCTCAAAGCCATCCATTGTTTAAGATGAGACCAGGCCTGAGGACCAATTGAGCAAGACTTCCAGAAGCAGTCACAGAGATGGAAGGAAAGCTAAGGCAGAGGAAAAAGGGGAGTGAGAAGAGATGCCTCACCTTTCAATGGAGAGGTGCCCAGGAGGTAAGGGAAGGTATGTGCTGTTGTCATCACCAGCGCTGGTGTTGGTGGCAAGCAGTTCCAGAGCAAAGCTCGGTAGAGAAGGGGTTCATCAGCTAAATAGGATAGGGCACTAACAATCACTTAAGATATTTCTCTGAAGAAGGAAACAGAGGAATTGGGGGAGAATTGGAGGGTAATTACTTCCCCCTAAGTATTTATTGACCAAGTACTGAAGGCCACCAAGGAGTCAGAAAATAAAGTTTAGGCAACTCCATGCTCCTGAAGAGTTCACAAAATATGGTAGGGCTTCAGGAAACGAGTAATGGCCAAGTGAACTTGTTATCTACCAATGCTACATGGCAGGCAGTCCCAACTCTCCAAAGGATTGATTAGTGTTTAGAAATCACTTTGAGAGGTCCTGCTAATCCAAGCCAGGCTCACGAAGTGCAGGTTGGGCATGTTCCAGTATTTTTGCTTTGGGCCTTCCTCCAGGTCAGGAACTCCCTGTGGCTGCATAAGCTATGCATCCATGTGACTGACCCAGTTCTCAGTACTGGATAAAGACCATCTCTCACTGAAATAAAGAACAGATATCTTTTTTAAAGTTTTAACAAAACCACTGAGTCTCAACCCCAGTGTCCCCGATGTCTCCTGTCCTAGACTCCTCAGTGACGGAAGCTAAAAGGTTCCTGTGATGCAGGACTGGACTGGATGTCACAGAGGAGACACACTTTGGGTGTGTATGCTTCACGGAGTATTTACAAAGAGATTTAAGTGACCCTCAGCATAAGTGGTGCCATGCCTTATGCTGGATGCCTTGATTTAATGAAAAGGAAGGAGGAAGAATTCACACTGAACACCAGCATTTATCTCTATCTCCTTGCAGTCATAAATGCAAGGTATGTGGCTACCTCCCACCTCTGCCACATACCTCTCTGACTGTCATGGACTAGAGTCCATCAGACTGTGAGCCACAATAAACTTTTCCTCACCTACGCTGCTTTTGTCAGTTCTTCTGTGATAGCAACAACAAAAATAACTCATATAGATTTCCATGTTATTTAATGAAGTCAGAACATGGTTAGGTCTGCTGCTCAGTATTGTAATGCTAAGTTCTGTATCCCAAGTTCTAGTTGCCTGAAGATGAGTGAATTATCCTATATACCAGCTTTTGTTGTGCAAACCTTGCTCCTCAATTTAAAACTATTACTGAAGGGAAGAGAGGTGGTGGGTTTTTACCTGGTAGGGGGTTGCAGGTAGGGGAAGAGAAAAGGAAGGTCAGGAGAGAAGGAGGAGGAAGCTGCCATGAGAGGAGATGGACCATGGGAATGTGGCCAGGAAAAACAAATATTTGGCATACAGAGCTGGGGAAGCAGCCAGTCCAGCAGTTATAAAAGTAGATGAAGAGCTAATCTCTAGTAATTGTCAAAGCCAAATAAAATAACCACAGTCTGAGTCTCATTCGTTTGTAAGCTAGACAGGGATAAGTTTAAGTTTAAATTGGTTCAACTACAGTAGCTAGCACATTCAAGTTCTGGATTTTATACCTATGATAAACAGAGGCACACTCATGGGGTTTTTTTGTTTTTGTTTTTGTTTTTGTTTTTCAAGACAGGGTTTCTCTGTGTAGCCCTGGCTGTCCTGAACTCACTCTGTCCTCGAACTCAGAAATCTGCCTGTCTCTACCTCCCAAGTGCTGGGATTAAAGGCATGCACCACCACTGCCCGGAGCCACTCATGGTTTAATCAAAGAAGAATGTTTGATGATTTGGTTCTCACAAACTTATAGGAAGAGATGATATCACGCTGGACTGAGTCCAAACAGTTCATAATTTACTTTCTGTGGATACAAGGATAGTTCCATTTCCCTGTCCCCAGCTGATCTTCAGTTGGTGGAAGATCGTGGCAGTCATTTAACACTGGCACCTAGTCTGATGAGCAGTGTTCACATCGGATCTTTAAGACTCATAGCTTCGCTATGCTGTTTCCAATAAAATAGAATTGCTTAAAAATAACTTACCGTTCTATTTCCCCAGTGCCTGTGATGTGTGACCTCAATTTCTTTCTACCTTGGAAATCAAGATGCAACAGAGTAAGTTTACCAGTGACCTGGGTGAACTTACTCCTCAGCATGGGGGCAGACTTCACTCGCTCTGCTCCTTTAACTCAGGCATGATGGAATAATCAGAGCAGAATGTGAAGGGTGATGGCATCCATATGACTACAAATGCAGACAGGAAGCTGACCTCTGGCCTCAAATGCCACAAGCAGGGAGTTGGAGATGGTACCAGGGAGTTGCCATAGGGAAGCAGAGGAATAATGAACTGTGAGGGTCGTGCTTGGGAAGTGCAATGTGTCAGTGTGAGGAATACAGGAGGTTGGGGTTTGCACAGTGCACAGTATAAAAATATGGCTGGTTGCTATTCCCAAAGACTTCCCCTTACCCACTGATCTCTGACCCAAAATTCTACCATGTAAACTTGCTCACTGTTCTTGTCTAAGAAAGAATTAAGCAGATGGACAGTGACTGAAGCTGTAGAAATTAAGCAAAATGGAGATACCTCATAAAAATATCAGAAAGCAAGGAAGTCCACTTATCCTTAAGACAAAGGGCTTTTAGAGGAGTTTACAGAGTAAACACCCATACCCAAAGAGTGCACGTTTCCAGGAGACATCCCCTGGAAGGAGGATTTCCAACACCTCCCCCCCTGCATGTCATAGGTATCTTATCCTTACCTGGAGGAGAAAGGTCAATAGGAACAAAAGAACAGTGAAGAAAATAAAGTGTAACCAGCCCATGTTGTAAACTGTAACTAACCCACGTTGTAAGCTGTAAAACTCTGTTCTGAAATGGTATAAAAACTTAGAGTTTTGTTTCCTTGGGGTCACTCTGGTCCCAATTACAGAGTGACCCTAGTATACTAGTTTCAATTAAAAATCTCGTGTTATAGCCAGGCGGTGGTGGTGCACGTCTTTAATCCCAGCACTTGGGAGGCAGAGGCAGGCGGATTTCTGAGTTCGAGGCCAGCCTGGTCTACAGAGTGAGTTCCGAGAAACCCTGTCTCGAAAAAACCAAAAAAAAAAAAAAAAGAAAGAAAGAAAGAAAGAAAAAATCTCGTGTTATTACAGCGGCCTCCTTCCTGATTCTTCGAGAGTGGGGTACCCACGCCGATTCTAACAAAGCTAATTTATTAATAACAATGATCCAAAACAAACAACCATCATGCTCCTTTGACTGGAAAAATAAAAGACAATGCCATACAGTATCATGTAATTCTATTAACCCAGAGTTACTGTTGTATTCCACTCTTCTGTCAGGAGACTCTAACACAGACAGATTTTGTTGGGGACATTGTTGTCATACACAAGGTCAGAATATTCTCTATCAGAAAGACAGATGTGTCCATATTGCCTTGCTGCTGCATCTACCACCAAACTAAATATTCCACGGGATGAGGTGTCTTAAATAATTAATGACACAACCCCAGAGTGAGATTGGCAGACAGAAACCACTGGTATTAGGAAGAAGCAAGTAGGAGAAGGTATCATAAATTCCCAGGTATTTTAAATGAAAAAAGTTGGAAGTATGAATAATATGATAACCTGCATGTGCTGGTACAAAGGGATCATTACTAGGAAGATATGTAAGGGACCATTGTCTAGAGTTTTGTGTCAGGAGAAAGAATGGGAGAAGGGGTCCAATCTTTCTTTAATATTCCACTCAAATCTATTGCATTTCCTTTTTCTTTTCTTTTCTTTTCTT
>NW_022196910.1:46170482-46177660 GCF_008632895.1 Mastomys coucha
TCTGCCTCCCAAGTGCTGGGATTAAAGGTGTGCACCACCACTGCCCGGCCTCTATTGCATTTCTTTTGCTATTGAAATCAAGGATGAAAAGGTTGTCCCCCTTTTGTTTGAGTCAGGGTCTCTCACTAGCTTGAGATTCACTAGTGTGATGGTTTGTATATGCTTGCGCCAGACAGTAGCATGATTAGAAGATGCGTCCTTGTTAAAGTAGGTGTGTCAATGTGGGTGTAGGCTTTAATACCCTAGTCCTAGCTGCCTGAAAGTGAGTCTTCCACTAGCAGCCTTCAGATGAAGATGTAGAACTCTCTCTCAGCTCCTCTTGCACCATGCTTGCCTAGATGCTGCTCTGCCCCCATCCTCCCCTCTGCTTGATGATACTGGACTGAATCTCTGAACCTGTAAGCCAGGCCCAATTAAATGTTGTCTTTCATAAGACTTGCCTTGGATATGGTGTCTGTTCACAGCAATAAAACCCTAACTAAGACAACTAAATAAACTATATTGTCTGACCAGAAAACCCCAGGGATCTGCTTGTCTCTGCCTCCCATCTCACCATCACAGGATTTACAAGCCTGGGCTACCATGCCTGTCTCTCTGCTGAGATCCTGGGGCTACTGACTCAGGCCGTCGTGTTCACAGAGTAAGGGCTTTACTGATGGAGCCATCTTCCAAGCACCTCATAAACTTATCTTTTATGTTAACAGTGTGTAGTGGGTGTGCATTCTGCTCCATGATATAGATAGAATCCACGGAAGACTGATCTTTCTTCCTGCTAACAATAACTGGGGGAAAAAGTGAAGCTTCCTGGTGATGGATGTGTCCTGCTTGTCCAAAGACCACTCCTGAGATGATGATTCCTCAGATCAGGTTTCTGTATGACCTCACCCTGCTCTGTTGCAAGTCAGTCATTTCCCTTAAGCTACATACACACTAGTCCAAGCTTTTCAAGTCCTTTAATTTTCCACTATTGCCCTTCAAAGTCGGTTCCAACTTATTATTCACTGGCTTTAAAGTCAAGAGATGAATTCACTACAGGACCCCAGTGGTATGTTCTAGGAAACATTTTATTTTTTATTTTTTAAAGATTTATTTATTTTATTTTATGTATATGAGTAACTGTAGCTGTACAGATGGTTGTGAGCCTTCATGTGGTTCTTGGGAATTGAATTTAGGATCTCTGCTCACTCTGGTCAACCCTGCTTGCTCTGGCCCAAAGATTCATTTATTATTATACATAAATGTACTGTAGCTGTCTTCAGACACTCCAGAAGAGGGCGTCAGATCTCATCACGGGTGGTTGTGAGCCACCATGTAGTTGCTGGGATTTGAACTCAGGACCTTCGGATGAGCAGTCAGTGCTCTTACCCACTGAACCATCTTGCCAGCCCTTGGAAATCTTTTATGTTCTGCCTCAATTTCTGTCTCCTCTTAGCCACACCACTTAACTGTACTTCTGCGCTTTCTGGAACAGAAAGAGTGCATTTAGTAATCAAGCCGATTAGTGCCTCTGAGCCTTTCCACCTAAGACTCTCGTGCTCACTGCATGGAAAATAGTAATGATCAAACATGCCAGAGAGAAAATGGTTTGGAATAGGACACAGGACACCTCACAAGTATGCCCACCTCTATCTCCAAAAATATTTACATTACCATTCATAACAGCAAAATCACAGTTACAATGTAGCAGCGAAAATAATTTTATAGTTGGGGGCTTTCACAGCATGAGGAACTGTATTAAAGGGTTGCAGCATTAGGAAGGTTGAGAACTGCTGATCTACAGCCTCAGAAGTGCGCCACTGGGAAGTTCGCTTGGTCCACTACCTTCCTTTGGACCATTCTGCCTGGACTTCTTCCACACTTAGGGCCTCATGCCAACCCAAAGGCTCCAGCAGTCAGACTCTCTCCTGGGCCCTGACTCTGACTTTATCTCTCTGTCTAACATCCCAGTGGTATAACTTACTTGATGCTAAACCTTTATCCCTTGAAATTGCATTAGCACACCCTACCCTTCTGTAGAGAATACACCAAGATAATCCAACATATCCTCTGGACAAACCCTAGGTTTGACCTCGACTAAAATCCAAGAGGACCGAAGGGCAGTGGGGAGCTCCCTGATCCCTGAGAAGGAAAACTGAGCAATGGTGCAAAGAACTTTCTAATGCATTCTAAATGAAAATGTTTTTGTCCAGATCCATACAGCTGAATTTGAATGAAGCATGAATGTGTGTGTCTGTCTGTGTGTCTTTCTTTCTTTCCTTTCCTTTCTCTGTGAAATTATCAAAAATCCTCTTCCTTTGGCCCCAGAATATCAAGAGAGTTACATTACCAGAAGCCATCAGTTTCTGGCCCCAGAACAGTAAGAGAGCAAAGTTCAGCAGCCTTTGCCCTTTGTCTGACACTATGCCCCACCTCAGTGACTGACCCTGTTGAGGCTGGCCCCCAGCATATATGTAAGACATAACTCTTTTATTTTTATTAATTTGTATTTTCTCAGGTTGGTAGATGGAACCCAGTATCTTGTGCATGCCAGAAAACTGCCCTAGCCTGACGTTTACATGATGAAGCTCTAGTTATGGTTCAGAACTGAACACATAAACGAGTCTTAAAAGTTTCGATGGGATCTAAGACAGACTACAATTCATCACACGAGGCTGGTTGTGCCTTGCTTGTACCAGTGTGGGGAAGCTCTTAAATCGGTTTGCAAGCAAACCTTTCTCATTCTCAGAGCAAAACATAAAGTGAAGGAATGAGTCTTGTTGAGGGCATCTGTGGAAAACTGTGAAACAGTATTTTGGGGGTGAGGTTGGGCAAAGCCAAGCAGATATGGTAAGTCATTTCCCCACAAATCTGCTTGATAATCAATCCTTATAGAATCCTGTGAATACGTAGGCCAGACTTAATGAATCAGATTCACAGAAATGGCCAGCAAATCCATTTTTAGAAGCACTAAATCTGTAGTGGGTGACTGGTCAGACGTAGGGGGCCTGTGGGAGCAGTTCTAGAAGTAGACTGGAGCCTTTCGCTCTCTAAGGTGAGTCAAATATTACTGGTTTCTGTCACAGTGTAGTGAACCTTTAAATAATAAATCTTAAAGTTTTGTAAGATTTATTTTTATTATTTTTAATTATGCCTAGAGGTGCATATGTGTGTGTATGTGTATGTGTATGTGTGCCTGTAAGTGGGTGTATATAAGTGTATGTGTGTATGCCTGTGAGTTTGTGTGAGTGTGTGTTCCTATGTGTATGCTATGACTGTGTGTGTGTGTACCTATGAGGTTGTGTGTGTACCTGTGAGTTTGTGTGTTTGCCTGTGAGTGTAGGTTCCCCATAGAGGTCTTTTCTGGAACTAGAGCAGTGACAGACTGCTCGTGGTAAGCCATGAGCCACTTTACATGAACGATGGGAACCAAACTTGGGGCCTCTGGGAGAGCAGCAAATGCTCTTCACCTCAAGCACTTGTGAAGCCGGAAGCTGCTGACTGTCATCCTCCACTGGACTGAGAGCCAGGTGGGGCTGCGATGCTCTCCCAGAAAGGATTTAGTGAAGTAGACCAAATGACCAAACACAATTGCTTCATTACTCCCCTCCCCGCAACTTCTTGATTCTACGTAAACACCAATCTTTCTTCACCACTGAAATTCAGTCAATTGGTCATGATTTTTCTTGAGACTGCTCCACCTGAGGTGGTTGTTGCTTTGTCTGAAATCATTTAAGTCAATTTTGAAAATGTACAAGAACACCTGTTGAGGTTTGGTCTGTTACTTTGTATTGTAATGATAAATTCTGTACAGGAAAAGGTCTCCAGGCCTGCAAGTGAATTCTCACTTTGACAAGCTTTTGCTGTGCAAACTTTTGTTCCTTAATTTAAAACTACTGGTCTGGTTCAATAAAATTGGATTAGAGTTAGGTGGGGTTTGAATTACCTGGTTGGGGGCAGAGAAGTGAGGAGAAGAGAGACCATGAAGGAGAGGAGAAGGCACCGTGAGAGGAAATGGACAATGACCACTTGGCCAGAAGGATCTGCAAGTATTTCGGGGTACATGGCTGGGAACATAGCCAGGCCAGCAGTTAGGAAAACAGATTAGGGGCTAAGAGGGATCAGATAGGCTGATTCTATAATAGGCTTCAAATTGGCAGTTCAGGCCTAAATCTGTTTCCAAGAAATGGGCAATTCCAGACAAGTCCAGGCTTCAGAGACTTCCCTGACACCTGGCCCAAGGCAAGGACAATGGGTCAGCAACTGTTTGCAGACTTCATCAGGTACTTCCCTAGCAACAGTTTCCAGCCCGGACACGGGGTAATGGAATGTCCCTAGAGATGGAGGAAGATAAAGGTTACCTACACCTCAGCGTTCCCTAATGTGCTTTTAATCAGGCCTGCAAGCTCACTTGGGTGTCTCTCTATCTTGTTAATGGGAGACCCCAGCATGCTGGACTTCTGCAGAATAAAACACTTTTTGCGTTTACATAGGATTTGAGTTCAGGGTGTCATTCTTCGGGGAATCATGGACCCTTACAGGGGTTACTCCCCAGTAACTGTCAAAGCCAAATAAAATAACCATAGTCTGAGTCTCATTTATTTGTAAGCTGGTTGGGGCT
Organism: Mastomys coucha; assembly: GCF_008632895.1. Classification (NCBI taxonomy): domain Eukaryota; kingdom Metazoa; phylum Chordata; class Mammalia; order Rodentia; family Muridae; genus Mastomys; species Mastomys coucha. The sequence goes on from NW_022196910.1 coordinate 46,175,080, forward strand.
AAGCATCGACTGGGTACTACAAACCCCTGCAGTCCTGTGGGAGATGTCCAAAATCTCACTGTGGGGGCGTTTATCGCTCAAAGAAGTCAGGGCAGAACTCAAGCAGGGGAGGATCCTGGAGGCAAGAACTGAAGCAGGGGCCATGAATGAGCGCCGCTGATTGGCTATCTCAACCTGCTTTGTTGTAACACCTGGGACCACCAACCCAGGGGAGGCACGGCCCACGCTGAGCTGGGCCCTCCCATATTAACCATCAGTCAAGTAAATGAATGCATCAGGGGTTTGTCAACAGCCCAGCATGGTAGGGACAGCTTCTCAAAAGAGGTTTCCTGTGGCTTTTGACATTGATATAAAACTAGTTACCATGTATGTGTTGTGTGGTATATGAATTATGCGTTGAAAAAGCTGTTTTTGGAATGCCAAATGTTGCTGGCCAGAGTACAGCTGATCTCAGCCTCAACCCCTCCCCAACTCACCCCATCCAAAGAAACTCCTTTGGTGGTGTCCTCCTAATTTCCCCAGGCAGTCAGCTTCTGCTGTGCTCCTACTGCCCGCCAGGGACACTATGGTTATACACTTGGGCTTTTCGTTTTAACTATTTGCTCTCCTCTCTCCCGCTAGTTAGTTTATGAGTTCTTTGAGACAAGCACCTTCTTTCATCCTTGTGTCTTTACCGCCGAACAGATACATAAACGCTCTTCGGCGGGCTACAGAATCCTACCTGAGATTGCAGGTGTCTGGAGTCCAGTAATTTCCAGACTGTTTCGACATAGGAAACTCGAGGTAGCATGTTACAGCACATTGGGTGTTTTCTAAAAAGTTTGTTCAAAAATCTTCAAAGAAAAATTTTTAAAAGATTTATTAATGGACTGGTGAAATGACTCAGCGGTTAAGAGAACTGACTGCTCTTCCGGAGGTTATGAGTTCAAATCCCAGAAACTGCATCGTGGTTCACAACCATCCGTAATGAAAAACACAAAACAAACAAACAAACAAACAAACAAACCTATGGGCCGGAGCGAGCGGGGCTGGAGAAAGAGGAAGAAAGGAATAGAAAATTTTTTTTTTATTAATTTACTATGTATACAGCATTCTGCATGCATGTATGGCTGCAGGCCAGAAGAGGGCATCAGATCCCTTTACAGATGGTTGTGAGCCACCATGTGGTTCTGGAAATTGAACGCAGGACCTCTAGAAGAGCAGTCCTAACCTTAGCCTTAAACTCTTAACCTCTGAGCCATCTCTCCAGCCCTCAAAGAAATTTTGTTCACCTAGCCGAGCATCATCAAACGCCAGGCTGTCGGTTAAGCAGTCAAATTTTCCTTCCTTTCCGAGGGTTTGAGCATGTACTTTGTAAACCAGAATCCCATTCCCTGGGAGCGCCACGCTCACCCCCGCTTCGTTCAGGCTCTGCTCTGGGAGTCTTTATGCCTCACGAGGATGGTTGTGCCTGTGCCATATGGAAGAACAGCTGGGTAAGATTATACTAACAAAGTCCAGATGAAGGGAGAGTTAACATGGCGGCTGCTTGTCTCTACCGTGATTTACTCTCTGACCAGAGGAGACAGGCTGCTTTAGGACTGGAATTGATTCACAGTGTGAGGCTGACCCTTTCTGTATTGGGGAAGATTGTGGTAGGGGTGGCGTGAAGATGTATCATTCCTCTTTAACTGCAGGGATAGCGCCTGACTCCTGGAGGCACAGACCCTTCTAAACTCACGCACAGATACTCTTGACCCTCACGTTTCCCCTCTATCTAGAAGCTGACTTCTCAGAGTGACATGTTAATGGCTTTAAAGCGCAAGGTTCATTATTACAGAGCGAGGCCACAGACAGGGTGTGTGAGCTGATGAGAACACAGGCTGCCTTGTATCCCAGAGAAACAGAGAGAAAGAAATTCAGATGGATTTTGGACTGGAGGAACCCTGCAGCGTAAAGGCTAATGGTGAAGCCATGATACCAGGCCAGAGGGATGAGGGCTCCCTTCCCCCACCTCGCTTTGGCTCTCGCTGTTCATATCTAGGTCCCTGCACCACAGTTTTCCATACCAGAGAAGCAGCTCTCAAACTGGTTTCTGTTGACCTATGCCAATCTTGGGGAATCTTCATGCACACATTTAGTAAAGTTCTGTGTATTCTGGGTATATTGAAATTCTTCTTTTACTGTGTTCTGAGTATATTGTAATTCTTTTGATAAGGCTTCATCTCTCTCTCTCTCTCTTTTTCCTCCCCTCTATCCTCACTATCTTTTTAAATAAACATTGAAGTTATTTAAAAAAGAAAATCCAGAAATTGAATCAGAGAAAGTTAAGAAGTTTTTTTTTTTTTTGATGTGGTATCTGATTTTAATTGTGTATGGAATATGATGCAAGTTTAGAAATGATATAAAGGTGCAGCATTGAGCAGTTGTCCTTGCTACTATGCTTGGCATGTCATCTTTAAGTCTTTTTCCTCTACATTTATGTTTAAAATGTAATCGCTTAAAATATCAGCAAGTGCCACATTTTCTACCACATCCATTTAGAATCAGAAGACACAAGTGTTTTTCGTATTACACCGTCCTTATTCTTTTTTTTTTTTTT
>NW_022196910.1:46178088-46182346 GCF_008632895.1 Mastomys coucha
CCTAAGGGGCTGCAAACCTTTCAGCTCCTTGGGTCCTTTCTCTAGCTCCTTCATTGGGGACCCTATGCCCAGACCAATGGATGGTTGTAAGTCTCTACTTCTGTATTTGTCGGGCACTGTCAGAGCCTCTCAGGAGACAGCTATATCAGGCTCCTATCAGCCAGTACTTTCTGACATCCACAATAGTGTGTGGGTTTGATAATTGAATATGGAAAGGATTCCATACTCTGGGGCATGTTTTTAATTCATGTTCTGTGTGCACATGTTAGTCACTTAGCATGTATGCAGTGCTCATTCAACGTTAGCCATTTGGCCTGTGAAGTGCCTAAGGCATACGGTGTTGATGGGACAGACACTAACCAGGAACAACATTCAGGAAGAGCCAGGACACAGACACCAACACAATGCAGGAAAAGTGCAAGGGCTGATAATGAGAGAGGCGCAGGCATTGAAAGTCTCAGAAATGTGTCTGTCCACCTGACTAGAGGACAAGACTGATTCTATCGCTGCCTCTGTCCTTCTCTATGGAGTCTTCTGGCAGGAGAGGGATGGCAGGCATTTTGCTTGGAAGGTGTTAACTCCCTGCCCTCCAGATCAATGTTTCTGTGAAAAACATACCACTAAAGACTCTGTTCCTATCTCTGCTCATTGGATTTCATGGTGCTGGCCGGCTGACAGCATACTGGTTACAACTTATTTAGGGCAGATTCTAAAGCTACCATATGTACTGGCTGATTTGAGGTCAATTTGACACACGCTAGATTCATTAGAAAGGAAGGAGCCTCAACTGAGGAAATGCCTCCATGAGATCCAGCTGTAAGGCATTTTCTCAATTAGTGATCAATAAGAAAGGGCCCAGCTCATGATGGGTGGGACCATCCCTGGGCAGGTGGTCCTGCGTTCTTTAAGAAAGCAGGCTGAGCCGGACAGTGGTGGTGCACTCCTTTAATCCCAGAACTTGGGAGGCAGAAGCAGGCAGATTTCTGAGTTTGAGGCCAGCCTGGTGTACAGAGCAAGTTCCAGGACAGCCAGGGCTGCATAGAGAGACCCTGTCTCGGAAAAAAAAAAAAAAAAAAAAAAAAAAAAAAAAAACAAGCTGAGCAAGCCAGAGGAAGCAAGCCAATAAGCAGCACCCTTCCGTGGCCTCTGCAATGAGCTCTTACTCCAGGTTCCTGCTCTGTCATCCTTCAGTGATGAACAGTGCTACGGGAAGTGTAAGCTGAATACACCTTTCCTCCCCTACTTGCTTTTTGTTCATAGTGTTTTATCACAGCGATAGAGACCCTACCTAAGACACTGTAGAACCGGCGTCTGCTTCCAGCCAAGGCCTAAGTCTCTTCTGTAGCAGAATACAGGAAAGAAACTAGGATTGTAAAAGATAGATTCAGCTCTTCCTTTTACTACTTAAGGTAGAGTTCAGTTTTTATCAACTAACTTGATATAGTGCTAACAAACATGTCTTCCTTACTGGAAGCACTCCTTCCTCGAGTTCTTTATGATAAAAATTCATGGCACTCTGTAAAGTCTACAACAAGTGCCATATTTGAGCTGTCAAAACAGAAACAAGTAGTGATGATTGCAAGGTGTCGTTAAAGTTTAAAACTGTAATTCAGAAATACGAGTAGAGCTGTTCTTCCTAAACACGGAAGTGGACCAGAGAGCCTTGCTCCCTCCTGATTACCGCTCTGTAAAGGCTGCCAAGATCAGGACATGGCTCAGGCAGAGGCACAGAGAAAGCAGGGCAGCAATGACGCAAAGCAGCAGCAGGAGCCACAACTGAAGCACAGGTGTCAAGAGCCCGTGGAGGATGCACAGGGACAGGAATTCCTAGCTCACCTTCTACAGTGAACTTCGTTTTCTCTGAATTTGTACCGACCCTGCACTTATAGTGGCTAGTTCCCATGTGATCCTTTCACCCTAGGGGAGAAAAGAAGAGAGATATGTTATTTATGTTATTTCTAGGATGGTAAGAAGGGATCCAGGCTAATTAAACACAGTAAAGACTACTGATGGATTGGCCCTTTGTCCCATTCGTCCACAAGTGTAAACCAAAGTCATAAACATCAAGTGGGTTCTTTGCCATTTGTTTTTAATGCTTTTAAAATGTGCTGAGGAGAAAAATTTATGGTGTGTTTCTACAGCATTCTAGTTATGAAGGTTCTATTCATCAACAACTAATTTATTTCTATAATGGAGTGCCGGGTTACACAGGGCACCTTCCACAATAAATGTAAGAATTTAGTGTGGGAGTCTCCAATCATTGAAAAATGTAAGCAAGAATGTAAGTGGTCATGAAAATCTTTATGTATTCACTCTGCACGAAGCAATATAAGGTGGGAAAATATCTTGAGCATTTTCAGAAAATAAAATTAATCACATAAGTTCAACAATTTAACCACAAACAAGGGTATTCCAAAGCTCGGCTTATCATCCTCTTATTAAAATCCTAAAAAGGTGCTGCCATCACCGAGATCACCATAGTGGAATTTAGGGATAAAGAAGATGCAAATGATACTACACTTGACTGAAGGTTTACCTTAAGGAAGGAGCATATCAAATAAAACCTGGTCATTTAAAACTCCACATTTATAATATCAATAAATCTCGGTTCCAATCTCCCTGGTAATTTACCAAAGTGGGTACACGAATCTGGCACCTAAATACCAGGAGTAATTTAGTGAAATAAAATGTGTAAGCGATTTTGGAATAACTCATAATATTTTCCACGGTTACATTACTTCAGCACTGCCTCATCTAGACCTCTCTGGCTTTTATGTTATATGATGGTGACAGCCACTCTCGGTTGTCAGTTTGACTACATCTAAAGTTAAGTAAAACCCGAGCAGCATTACAACTGTGAGGGGTGGGATTTTTTGTTTGATTGATTGATTGATTTTTTTAATTACATCATCTCAAGTGGGAAGACCCACCTTTAATCCAGATCTTTTGAGACAGGAAGTTCCACCTTTAATCCACACCCTCTGGCAATGGTGGCCCATCTAAAGGACATAGAAGAAAGGAGCTTTCTCTCTTTGCCTTCTTGCCTTCACCTTACTTTCAAGTCCATGTTTTCACTGGTATTAGAGCCTACTTCCTTGGGATTCCAGCATCTACTGAAGACTATTGGAAGTATCCAGCCCCATAGATTTTTGGACCTTCTGTTGGTAGACAGCCATTATTAGACTAGCAGGAGCACAGTCTGTAAGCCATTTTATTAAACCCCCCCCCCTTTTTTAATAGAGACTTTATTCTAATAGCTATAATTACAATGCTTGTTGAAATGAAAACTGAAAACAAGCATACAAAACAGTTGATTACTAATTGTGTATTGAAAGCAGTAAGAGGTTCCACAACACCAAATAAACCAGTTCTGAGATTTCGCCAAGATAAATTTAACAGCTCCTGCTTCTTCAGTGTTTATCGACATACAAAAGAAAAAAGCAGAAGTTGTCTTGCAATGGCAAATCAGATGGTTGCAGGTTGAGGGAGGAAGCTACTTCACACATGGAGATGGGGGTACTCCAGGATGTGGATCTGTAGGAGACCTACCCCCCCACTTTGCACAAATTCCTGCTGGTGAGACCCAGGCCTCCTGCCAGCGCGTCCAAGTGAGCCCAAAGTAAGCTGGGTATGCAGGCTGCCATTGGGACTGGTCACACATCAAGTACAAGCCAGGCCCTGTACCCCACAATGGCTCCCACCCCACACCTAGGTGAACGTGTGAGCACAAGTACAAGCACAATGCTATGGAATGCAGGTGACCCAAAGACAAGTGAGTCACAGGGGCTCTACTGTGACCAGGCCATGGATAATGGTTTGTTCGTCACCTTCTCTCCTGTTCCCACAGGGAGACAGGTGATCTGATAACTAGCCTTCAGGCCATTAACTGCAAAACTTGCACTAGGCATAGTCTCCATTCTGTGTGTTCAAGTGTTCTTATCCTGTATGTTTACCTATCTTTTAAAAATGCACTGAGTTTGGGTTAAAAACCAACTACCAAATGGATACCAACACCAGTCTGCAGCCCAATGGCTCCCGGAGGCCAGGTGTCCCTACACCCAAATCCCTTCTCAGTACGGTGAGTTGATTCTCTTTTTACAATAAAAAAGCTAAGTAATATTGCATAGGATTACCAAAAACTGCCTCAGTAGAAACAGAAATTATTTACATTAAATAAAAACCTTAGCCAGGCTGAAGGAAGCCGGCCCACAGCTTCACTTCATCCCGTGGGAGCTCCACGAACGGGAACTTGAGGTCC